>NW_028092059.1:10952764-11219164 GCF_014824575.4 Sturnira hondurensis
TTTTTTCTTGTCTTATTACATTAGATAGAACTTTCCATATAATGTTGAAATGGAGTAAGCTTTGAGCTTCTCACCATTTTATGTTATGTTATGTTATGTAAATGTTATGTTAGCTATAGGTTTTTTTGTTTTTGCTTTGGTGAAGGAGTGGGAAATTACTCTGTAGTCTGCTGATTAGGTCTCTGTCTTCCAGTAAGTCTGTGTTCCTGGACTATGAACTTAAGTGTTACTCAGTTTTTTCTTCCCTTTCAGGAGGACAGAATAGCAAAAATGGGCAGGAGTTGGATAGATCCCTTTTCCAGGTGAGTTAGGCTTTTCCCAGCAAATTAGGTCTTGGTGAACTGTTTTTTCCTGAAGGCAGGCCTTTTTAAGGACAAAGTGTTCTGGTCTACTTTAAAATGATTTCCCTCTTCCTGCAGAAAACAATTTTTTTCTCTGAGATTTCCTGTAGGGACCTAGTTAAGCTGATTTCTGGAAGTAAATATCACAATACTGTGACTCATACAGGGGCATCACAATACCCCTCTATGACTGGATGGCCCTGGAGTTTTTAACCCTCTGCCTTGTCCACAATAAGCATCCAGCAAGTCAGCAATTACTGTTCAGGTTTTTCTGCCTGGCACTGATTCCCTCCAGAGTTAACAGAGACTCCCTGTCTTTGCAGTCTGGGGGACAGCAGTTTGCCCTGTGTCCTCCCCTATCTTACAGATCTAAGAAGAGTCATTGATTTTTCAGTTTGTTCAGCTTTGTACTAGCTGTTAGAACAGAGTGGCAACTTCTAAGCTCTTGACATGCAGACCAGAAACTGATTTTTTTGGCTGAGTTTTTTAAACCTTTTTATTTTTCATTTGAAACATTTATGGGTCTGAATCGTGTGTGTGTGTCTGTGTGTGTGTGTGTGTGTGTAGAGAGAAAGAGTAAATCATTCCCACCTAAAGTCTTTTTAATTTCCCATTTTCACAGTAGACACCTGTGTTTAGTCTGCCATCAATATTTTACCTCAGTAGGTAAATGCTATCAATATCTATTGAGCATAATAATTAAACATTGTTTTGAATCAAAACACTATATATTTCACTACATTTGGTAGTCTTCTTTTCTCTTAAAGTTTTCCTTCAAGTTAATACGTGAAAGACGCTTGCCTAGGGAGGTATAGTACAAGAATGTTCCTCTTACAACTTGGGACATCTTACTGCTTTCTGCATTTTCTTCACTATTGGACCTATGCTTGCCAATACAGCCCCCCATAGAGAATTTTTAAAAAAATTCCCAGATGTTCTGAAGAATGCTCTAGAATATAACTTCTGCTAGAATCTAATTAGACAGGAAACCTGGATTTGGGGAGACATTCTTTATAGCTGGCTTATTTTTTCTTTACGCCTATTCTCAAAAAGAGTCATAAAAATATTGTCTTCATAATTATTCCTTCCCCTTATTTTTGGCCTTTTCCATGATGGCTTAAAAATTCTTCTAAACAATAAGAACAAATGTTATAAACAAACTCCTTCACAGGCTTTTCTTCCTCACATCCTCCTTCTCTTCCTACACTCTGAATAAAAAACAAAGACAAAACCTCATGAAGCAGAATTTCAGGAAGCAAATTCAGAAGTCACAAGTCTAACAAAAATAAGGCATGGGTCAATTTTTCACAACTTATCGATACATTTAGTTTTTCGAAGTGACTTTTCTATGATATCTAAGGAAGTTGATCCCACTAGCAACAAACTAGCCTAGTGGTGTAAAGGCTGCTGACCATTCTGGCATTGATGCTGCCCACAAAAATATGCAGCATGTTACAAGTGGAATTTACCCTTTGGCCTTTCGCTCCCCCTCCTTTAAACCAAGGAGTATTGTTTGCACTGTGAGACCAGTTTTCCACCAGCTAAAAGAGTTTGTAGCTTATTACCAAATGATCTTAAATCAGTTCCAGAAAATATGGGATTTCTTTTTTCATGAGCAAAGGGAAAAAAAAGCCCTAAAGTTACCAGTTTTCAAATAAAATAAAATTTCTAATATTCTTCTAGCTTTTTGTTTAGTCCTGACATTATGTTTCATTTCAGAGCATGTTGGAACTTGTGATTGGAATTATACGCATCTGAGAAGATGCAGTGAGTCTCTGTGTTTAGATCCCACTTATCCATCAGCTTTCTTAAGTTCATTTATCTCTACTTTTAAAGAAATAAATAAAAGTAGTTGGAGATGCTGGTAGGTTTTTCAAAAACAAGGTTGGTATGCACAAAAAAAAAAAAAAAAGAAAGAAAGGAAGAAAAGAAAAGATGTCCAGCAATCAAAAGAAAGAACTCTGTCTTCTTTTCTTCTAAAGAACAAAGAACACAGATTGGTCCATTACAAAAGTAAACAAAGAAAGCTCAAAACAATGATTAAAAACTGCCTGAATAATCTTATATATACAAGTATAGAGAGTATTGTTGGATAATCTGTGATTATCATGTTTGAAAGATCTGTCTTTACCACTCGAACATGGGCTGTTAAAACTATTTTTATCCCTTTATATTCAAGAAAACTAAAGTAGAGAATTATTGAAGTTAGTGCCTGAGGTTAGAAGAGAATAAAAATACACCTTTGTGTCTTTCAAACCTTTCTGTTGTTGCTGAACACTTAGCTTCCCATGGTAATAATAGTAATAATAAAAAGCAGGCAAGTAAAATTTTATGAAAATTGGCTGTAACATACAATGGAAGTGGAAAAAGAAGAAGTAAAGTGTTAAAATGCCAAATGTGATTTTCTTGGCTTAATGATCTCAGATTTCAGATTAAGAACTGATTTATTTAAGTCTCTTTTGTTTGGGCATAAGGATAGAGTTCTTGTCAGAAAATTGTTCACTTTTCTTGGCTGTAGTAACATTACAAATGCTGCCAAAAAAAGTGGCAATAAAGAGTTAACTAAATATATCCACATCTCAAAGGCATTTTAATTTGAATTTTAGAAAAAGATTGTAGTTAATTCACTTTTAAATGTTGCAAACTTTCTTAATTGTAAGAAGTAAAAATGGAATTTATATATTAAAAAAACTGTATGGTTTGCTATTTACGAAAGACAGAGAGAGACAGAGAAGCAGATTCAGAAATAATTGGCAATCTCTCTCGAATCTATTCAGAAACCGAGGGTCATGTCCAGGATGAGGACCATTGATAGTACAATTATTTATGCACTCGAGGTCACATAATCACAGGGGACACAAGGAGAAAAGACACTGCCCACATATTATTCTCTCTTATTTAATTATTTGACCAGAATTCCAGTAACATCTGATTTGTTGCAATAAGAAACAAAATACTTCTTGCAATCTCAGTGCTTTAATCCCAAGGAAATGTAATTCCTGGAACAGTTACTATTTTTCAGAAAGTCAGAATTGGTAAAAAAAATAAATTAAATTAAATTTTGAAAAGGGGAATAAAAGAAACCTTTTTTCAAAGTATTTCTATTCTCCAAAATGGTCAGAGTTACAAAGGATCACAGATTAGGCATTTTGTTTCTTGGTTGGTCATGACAAAGAAAGGTGAGAGGGATACAGGAACAATAAAATGCGGATACTTAAAAACAGTTTTAACTCAATGAATTTAATTATGTAATTCAAATGAGTTCAGAAATGTATATCTTTGAGTAATTTACATCACAATCATGATATACACTTTTTCCAACACACAAATTAATTTCCTGCATTTCTTTGTGTCCAGCTCATCGACCACCTCTGGCAGCAACGGATCTGTTTTCTATCTTTGCCTTTTCTTCCGAATTTCTCAGGAGTAGAATTAGAAAGTATGCAGTCATTTTATTCTGATCTTTTTCTTTTAGTATAATATTTTGAAGTTCATCTATATTGATAGGTGTATCAGCTGTCTTTTTTCTTTTCATTGTTTAGTTGTATTCTATTATATAGATATTTGACAATTTATTCACCAATTGATAAACACTTGAGTTTTTATCTATTATTAATAACACCTTTATAAATATTTGAGTTCATGCCTTTGTGAGAACCCAAGTCTTCATTTCTCTTGGGCAAATATCCAAGAGTGGGATTGCTGGGTCCTATAGTAAATGTGTATTTAACTTCATAAGAAATTGTCCAATTTTTCCTAAAATGATGGTTCCCGTTTGGCATTCCCACAGAGAGTGTGTTAGGGGTCCAGTTGCTTCACATTCTTAACCACATTGTGTGTAGTCAGTTTTTTAAATTTCAGCCATGCAAGTGGGTATGTGGAAGTATTTTACTGTGACTCTAATGGAGATTTTTCTAATAATAGTGTTGACTTTCATGTCTATATTTGCAATTCATTAGAATATTTATTCAAAACTTTTACTCATTTTTGTTCATTTTTAAAATGAGGTTGATTGTTTTTTGTTGAGTTTTAATATAACTTCAGATATTCTGGATTGAAGTTTCATTTTTAAGAGAATAAATTTAAAAAATATTGGTTGAAGTCCAATGTATCAATTTTTTTCTTTATGAATCCAGCTTTGGAGTAATTTAAGAATCCTTGACTGTCCTAAGGTGACAAAGATATTCTCCTTTGTTTTCTTTTTTCATATTTACACGTTGAGCTTTTACACTTAAGTCTATGATCATTTCATGTTAACTTATGCTAATGTATATGGGAAGGGTAAAATTTACTTATCTCGATATAAAATACTCAACTGTTCTAGAACTATTTTTAGAAAAGACTATTTTAACCCCTTGAATTACCTTGGCATATTTGTCAACATGAATTAAGCACATTTGCATAATTTTCTTTCCCAACTTCCTATTCTATTTGATTGATCTTGATGCGTTTCGCATGGCCAGTGTCACAGTGTCTGACTGCATTTTTTAAAGGTGTTGAAGTAGAGCAGACTAAATCCTCCAACTTTGTTCTTTCTCGATGTTATTTTGGTTATTTTAGGTTTTTGCATTTCACATACATTTTAAATCAATTTGTGGTTTCTACAAAAAAGCCTACTTAGAATTTGATTGAGACAGCATTGAAATCTGTATCAGTTTGTCTGTGTCTTCTCTTTTATCTCTCAGCAAAATGCTATAGTTTTCAATGCATAAGTATTACCCATGTTTTTAAATTGATCCTAAATATTTTATCTAGTGACATTTAAAAATCCAACTGTAACCCTGGCTGGTATGGTTCAGTAGATTGAGTGCTGGACTGTGAAATAATGGGTTGCTGGTTCGACTCCCAGGCAGGGCACGTACCTGGGTTGCAGGCCAGGTTCCTAGTAGAGGGTGTGTGAGATGCAACCACACATTGATGTTTCTCTCTCTTTCTCTCTCCCTTCCCCTTCTAAATTATTTAAATAATTTTTTTTGAAAAATTCAACTGTAGTTTGCTAGTATAGAGGAATACTACTAATTTTTTATATTGACTTTGTATCCTATGACATGGCTAAACTCTCCTTTTAACTGAACAGAGAATGAATGGAGATTTTAGGGTTGGTTAATTTGGTGTAATGTAATATGACCAGGATCTAGATGTTTTTTATAGCTTAGCTCTGCCATCCCCATCAGCTTGGCTTTGACCTCCAATTTTTTGGTTATAGTCATAAAATGGCTATGAAATTTACAAGCCTCATATTCCCACATAGAGACATGCACAACCCAAAGCCCAGGGAAGAAAATGGGCTTTATAAGAGATTTTCCAAATACTCTTTTCTTTCAAGACTTATTCATCAGAATGTAATTGCAAACCCATTCTTGAACAACTGTGGCCAAGGAGACCAGGTTCACCATGATTGGTTCTTAATAATCAAGACTCATGTGCAGGGTCTGGTGAAATGTTCAGCTTCCTCTAAAGAATGTGGGTGTCCCATCTCCAACCAAACCAAGTTCTCTTTACAAATAAGAATAAAAGAGAACGGTTAATGTGTCATCCAAAAGAGTTTTATAGGTACCTGATAATTTTAGGTATCATTTTATATGTTTTTAATTTCTTGGCCACAGAAGGATAAAAACAATTATTTTGACCTTGACTTACATACATCAGTGTTATGAAACAAGGATCTGTATCTTGTCCATGATTGATCTAAATCAACTCTTAATAAACAAGCTCATGAAATAGCAGGTCAAGCATAGGACCATAGTACTTATACACAGATTTTAGAAAAACCTTTACTTCTTCTGATAAGCAAGTCTATTTAAAGTCTCCCACAGTTATAAACTTAAGGTTAATCTTATTTTAGTAAAACAATGGCAAAGGGAAAATCCTTATTCATGTTATTTTTGGATCTTATAAATAATGGCAAAAATGACTAAGAGTATATCTGTAATCTTAAAAAAAGAAAGACATTAAAGTAACCAAAAAGAAAGTGGCCAAATAACACATATGAGAAGAATGTAAAATTGCAAAGCATAATGCTGGAAAATTGTTCATTGATCTCTTAAAATAGATATTCATCTGTGAAAGTGCTTGAGACTCTAAAAGGGCCTACTTAATTAAACATAAATTCAAAATAATCACTGAAGTGAAAGTTTAGACAGTTCTTTCACTTATTTTCTTATTTTAAAAAAAGCCACAGCACAGTATTCCTGGTATATGTGATCCTATTCATTGAACCACATCCCTCCTAAAAATACCTTATGTACAAAAACCTTTGATAAAGCACTTGAGATTTAAAGGTTAAAAGTTTAAATTTGAAAGTTAAGGGTATAATAGCATTATTAACAAACTAGATTATTTTGTGTTCAACTGGTAAGCTCTTATATTTCTGTATGATAGTAACTTTACATAATAACATTTTAATATAACTTAATATACTTTAATGCATGTATATATGCATGTATTACACATAGTATGTGTGTGTATGTATTAAAACCATGATCCCAACAAGCGCTATGCAGGATATAAACTCTGGCATCAAGGAAAATAAATCAAAATATTAAAATGCTTTATTTTCCTAGCACTTGGAGGGTTCAGAGAGTCTCTGGAAACATTTTCCCCCTGGTAGCTGGGGCAAAGCAGTGAGTGGCAGTTTCGCTGGCTCTGCCCAGTGTCTGCCAAGGGCCAAGGCTGGTTGAGCATGGGGACAACTTGAGGACGTTGGAATGCTGTACACTGGCAGACCGCTGAACCACCTCCGTGTTTTAACCCAGTGAATGTCACATACATCACATCCCAGAGTGATGAAAGGGGGAGGGTAGAGACCATGGTCTCTGCCTTCAAAAGGCCTAGCGATGCCTCAGGGTCCTGGATAGGGCCTTTAGAACTGGAAGAAACTGTAGGAAGCAGAGACTCTATTCCAAAAGGCATGTTGAGGGTGGAATACATATTAACTAGGGCAGGAGGGGTTAGTGACTTTATAATCCTTTCTCAGATTCCAAGCCGTGTGCATAGTGTTTCAATCTTCAGAGTATCCATAATTAAATAAAATTTTAGTGGGTGAAATTTTCTTTCTAAGAACAACCTGTGCATTGCTAATCCTTGAAATCAGAGTTCCGGAGGTCAAGCAGCTGGTCAGTACAGGATGCTGTGGAAGATGCTAGTGATATAGTGACGGCAAAACAGATTTTATTCTTCCCACTTGCTTTACCTCCACCCTGACGCTTTTCCTGAAAGCTTGTAAATAGAAACAATTATCTGTCTTACTTAAAGTCAAACAAAATTATGCAAAACAATGCAGATGAAACTACACTGAGCCAGTAACATCTTTGGACAACCAATCTTTGTCCTAGCTAACTTTATGAAAATGTCTCCTGTTGCCATCTCAATTTACTTACCTCTCCACTAACCGTCTTGGCAAAAACGTAGAATAATTTTCCAACTGACATACCCAATGTTCTCCTTTTAGTTTTCCTTTAATTTGCTTTCTGAAACTATGGACATTTTTGTCTACTCTCTTTTTTTTGGAACTCTCAACTTCCTTGTTTTCTGTGACTCCACTTTTTCTTGTTCAACTTTAGATTTCTGACTACTTATTTTCAGTCTCCGTCCCCACTGTCTCCCCAAGTTGTCTGTGTTTTGAAAGTTTCAGGGCATCCTCAAATAATCTGGTGCCTTTCTTTTGCCCATAGCTAGCACCAACACCTGTATGCTGATCCTCTCTATTCTATATATCCAGCCAGACTTCTTTTGTTTACTATTGTATCAGCTGGACATACACAATTGAAAATCTTACTAACATCTGAAGCTCAAATGTATGCTAGAAAGCAACTAAATTCACCAAAATAAACTCGTTATAAGACTCCCATTCCGAACTTCCTCTTTCCCTTTGTGGACAATACCTGTTATTGACAAGACTCATTTATCCAAAACTAAGGATGAGAATTGACTTTACCTTTAACCACACCTCGCTCATTCATTCATCACCAAATATAGTAGAAGCAGCCTTTTAGCATAGTGTTTCTGATGTAGGCACCTGCTTGAATCCTGGCCCCTTTTAATTACCAGGTCTGTGACTTCTGGAAGTACCTAATTTCTCTGTGCTGGTCTTGCCATGTCTAACACTGAGAAAATAATGTAAAGACAGACACCAGTGTGATAACATAAATTAGCTGAGAGGGTGGAAGTAAAGGGATAGTTATGGAGAAAATTATTAACTTTTTCTTGGTATACAGTTTTTTAGTACTTGAAAGAGAACATATTATTTTATAAATTAAACAATTGATAAAGATTGAAAACAAAACTATTAAACTAAAAGGTCCTAAATCCCCAAAACCATTATTCTAAGTAGTGACAATGACATTATTGTGCTCTCCTAACTTTCTCATTACTGATAACGACTGTCCGTAGTAAGTGCTCCCTAAATCTCTCATTGATGCGTATTGGTTGGATATCCTTTACCTTAGGTTGCCTATAGTCAGAAACAGCTTGACAGTGTTAACTGGAGTCTGAGGTCTCCTGAAATATGCTATTTGCTAAGTAATGAGAATTAAGAGTTCTCTACTAATTTCTGTTTCAGAGAATTCTCTGAAATACCATGATTTTAAGAAATTCTAAGAAGAGGGTTTTTCTTAAAATTTTAATCATTTTGGATTGCCTTTAAACATATGTAGTCTTTAATTTGCATAGCATATGTGATATCACTTTATTATTAAATGAGTGACACATAAGGAAAGAGATATGAAAATATTAACGATGATTACAACAGATCCATGAATAAATTAAGTAAACTGATGCACTGTAATGAATTTTTCCCTGCCAATAATGTATATCATACTCAAGTTGAACTTTCTTCAGCTTTGACCCACATTATAGCTTTATTATAGGAAGTATTAGCCTATATTAACCACTTATGAGATAAATATAAGAAAACTGCCTATCACTTATCAGTTTATATATTGTCATCTCAAATAGGGCTGAGTAGTCTGATTTCAAAGTGACAGCTGGTGGTGTCTCTTCCTGATACATGCTAATCCAGTTTTTATTATGGAAAAACTGCCTGTGCTTTCAGACAGCGAAAGGGAGTTACTAAATGTAATCACTGAGGAGGAACCTTGGGATTGCAAACATAAAAGACTAAAATGAACAATTTTCTCATTACAGAATGGTTTCCTGATTAAATACAGATTAAGGGCAGGGAGAAATCATTTAGAGACCTAAACAGCATTCTTCATTGTGTATATACACACAGAATCACAGATATGCACATCTTTAAGTGGATATGGGTATCAAGTTATATACACATAGATATATAAATAGATTTGGTACTGCATAGTGTATGATATACATAGAGTCATAGCATTTACCCTCTCTTAATATGCTTATAAAACAGTTTAAAAGAATGTGGATCAATTCCAACTTTCAGATGTAAATTTTGAGGGCAGGGGCATAAAAAAACAGTTGTCATTTAAACAAAGTGTGACTTTTGGATAGACCACTGCTATGATTTTATTGTACCATTCTAGTGTGGACTGACTTATATCAGAGAAATGAGGAACTTCCCACTATCTTTTCCCAAAATAGGGGATGAAAAGCTAAGAGGAAGCTATCAGAAAGGACTCAGTGGCTAGTGCATCATGGCTGCATGGTAGAGTCACCAGAAATGAGGGTATGTGGTATTTATAGAGGCATATCTTTCTCATACCCTACTGTGGGATCTTGATGCCATTTGTACTATATAATAAACAGCTCTCTCAAATTTTCACTCCTAGCTGTCAATGGAAAAGGCCACCTAACTATTTCATTAGGCCCTAATTAATAATACACTTCAATAAAAATAATTTCTTTACTCTATAATTTATCAGCATGTTGAATATCTTGCCCAATACTTATTGCTAGGATAAAGTAAGCATCCTATTTGTGAAAGGATAGGGAGGTTGTTTAATTGACAGAAGAGGAGATGGAGAGTCAAATTAAAAAGGAGTAATCCCCTTTCTTCAATATCTATAGTTGTTGTGGCCACGATTATTTTGGACCTCGAATCACAAATACAAATAACTGTGCTGGAGTTAGGTAGCTATGCCAACGGATGAACACTTGCCAGCACAATAAGCCGTCTGACCTCGTTTTGAAAGTATAAGTGCTCATAGTTTCTATGTCCTTGGTACAATTTGTCACCACACACAATTCTGGGTGCAGAACTTGGCACAAATAGTGCAAGTCAAAGGTCTTGCGGAAACCTCTTTCAAAATCTAGCTGTCAATGTCAACAAACTCTTTTTAAATCCGTCTGTGGAGTGAAAAAGCACAAATGATCATGCCCAGAAACTATGTGCTTGACTATAAGGGAGTGTTTTAGTCCATTTGGGTTGCTATAACAAAATATCAGAGACTGAGTAACTTATAAACACAGAAATTCATTTCTCACAGTTCCGAAGGCTTGCAATTCTAAAATCAAGGGTCAGGCAAATTCTGTGTCTAGTGAGGGTCCACTTTCTGGTTCATAGATGGAGCTTTTGCTTTCTAGCTCTGTCCTGACATGATGGAAGGGGTGAGCTAGCTGTTTGGAATGTCTTTAGTTAATGTATTAATACCAGTCCCTCAACCTAATCACAACCAAAGGCCCCATCTTCTAATACCATCACTTTGGGGGTAGAGTCTCAACATATGCATTTTGGGGGAATGCAAATATTCAGACCCCAGCAGGGGTAAAAGACCATCACTCATGGTTCAAAGAAGTCATAGTAGGTTAAATGGTAGACAATGGGGTCTCTAAATGGGCCTTCCTTTAGTATATTTGATGCTTTTTCATTGTATATAACTAAGGAAAGCCTTCTGAGACCAGTATGGCAATACTAAGGTCCAACCTACTAGATGCTTTTCCTTGACATCAGTTAAACTGATCTGTTTATATGAGGAGGGATGGTAACAAGCCCTTGTCTACTGATAATGCTGCAAAACTATGTTGCTATTCACAAAATTAGCATTTTTGTCTTTAATTTTTTGAGAAATAATAGTGTTGGCATCCATTTTATGTGAAACATTATATAACATGGGCATAATTATATAGTTACTATTCCACATTGATTTAGTTATGCTCTTGTGAAATAGACACAAATGAGAGTTAATCTTTCTATTTCAAGAATGTCGAGACTATGCTTATGACTATAATAGATGAGATGATAAAACATAAAAATAATGAAATTCCCTTTCAAATGCCCCATATTTCTGTTCTAAAGTTTGTAGAGTATTTTCAGAATAACAAAACTAGCTAATACAGTAAAATATGTAATAATTAAATATAAAAATTTTTATATTAAGAATTACATAAGAGAGTCCTGGCTGGTGTGGCTCAGTGGATTGAGCATGGGCCTGTGAACCAAAGGATCATGGTTCGATTCCCAGTCAGGGCACATGTCTGGGTTGCAGGCCAGTTCCCAGGAGGTGATGCACAAGAGGCAACCATACATTGATGTTTCTCTCCCTTTCTCCTTCCCTTCCCCTCTAAAGATAAATAAATTAAATAAAAAATTTAAAAAGTAAAAAATTACATATGAGAATTATTTTAAAAATTAAATATAAGGAATATTTTGAAACAGAGAAGAAAAATTCAACAATAGAATTGCTAAAATAAAAGAAGTAGAAAATTAAAATAATGTTGTATAAAGGTTCCAATTTAAAATACATATGACTCTCAGTCATTGAGGATGTGTCTTATTTGGTCTGGTTAGATTCGCCTGACCTCACATAGACCTCACCTACAGTTCTGAACAGAGAATCAGAAGACCTAAATTTTAGTCCCTAGGACAAACTACTACTTCATGAACCTCAGTTTCCCTCACTGGTAAAATAAATTTTATAGTAATTGGCTTTTCTACTTTATAATGTGAATGAGATAATATATAATAAATCAGATTGTATTTTCCCAACCATTTGTTTTACCATTTTACCATTATTACATTTTACAAGCAATTTATTATTGCTGTCTTAGACTAAGTCTGTACAAGTAGAATAGGTTTAGCTAATAATTGGTGTTGAAACCTAAAGAACTGCTAATTAACCTTGTTGGAAATTTCTTTTTTTTAAAAATTTATTTAATTACTTTTCAAGTACAGTATTCTGTCTATTACTCCCATCCCATCCCACCCCTGTGATCCCCCCTCCCTCCCATTTCCACCCTTCTCAGTTGTTGTCCATGTATCCTTTATATAGGTTCCTCTAAATCCTTCCCCTACTTCCCCTGAAATTCCCTCCCCTCTTCCCTCTGGTCACTGTCCGCTTGTTCTCTATTTCAGTGTCTTTGGTTATATTTTGCTTGCTTGTTTGTTTTGTTGTTTAGCTTCCTGTTAAAGGTGAGATTATATGGTATTTTTCCTTCAACATCTGGCTTATTTCACTCAGCATAATGCTTTCCAGTTCCATCCATGTTGTTGCAAAAGGTAGGAGCTCCTTCTTTCTTTCTGCAGCATAGAATTCCATTGTGTATATGTACCATAGTTTTTTGATCCATTCATTTACTGACAGGCACCTAGGTTGCTTCCAACTCTTGGTTATTGTAAATTGTGCTGCTATGAACATTGGGGTGCATAGGTTCTTTTGGATTGGTGTTTCAGGGTTCTTAGGATATACTCCTAGCAGTGGAATTGCTGGGTCAAAAGGCAGGTCCAATTTTAGTTTTCTGAGAAAATTCCATACTGTTTTCCATAATGGTTGTACCAGTCTGCAATCCCACCAACAGTGGATCAGAGTCCCCTTTTCCCCACACCCTTTCCAACATTTGTTGTTTATTGCTTTGTTTATGATAGCCATTCTCACTGGTGCAAAGTGGTATCTCATTGTGGTTTTAATTTGCATCTCTCTGATAGCAAGCAATATTGAGCATCTCTTCATGTGACTCTGGATCCTCTGTATGTCCTCCTTGGAGAAGTGTCTGTTCAAGTCCTTTCCCCATTTTTTAATTGGGTTAGTTGTCTTCTTAGAGTGAAGTCATGTGAGTTCTTTGTATATTTTGGAGATTAAACCTTTGTCCGAGGTATCATTGGCAAATATGTTTTCCCATACAGTTGGTCGTCTTTTTATTTTAATGCTGCTTTCTTTAGCTGCACAGAGCTTTTTATTTTGATGAGATCACATTTGTTTATTCTTTCCTTTATATTTCTTGCTCTAGGGGACATATCAGTAAAAATGTTGCTGTGTGAAATATCTGATATTTTCCTGCCAATGTTCTCCTCTAGGATTTTAATGGTGTCACAGCTTATATTTAAGTCTTTTATCCACTTTGAATTTATTTTGGTGTATGGTGTTAGTTGGTGCTCGAGTTTCATTTTTTTGCAGGTAGCTGTCCACTTCTCCCAACACCATTTGTTGAAGAGCCTATCTTTACTCCATTTTATGTTACTGCCCCCTTTGTCAAATATTAATTGACTATAGAGAGTTGGGTTTATTTCTGGGTTCTCTATTCTGTTCCATTGGTCTATGTTCCTGTTTTGATGCCAGTACCAGGCTGTTTTGATTACAGTGGCCTTATAATACAGTTTGATATCAGGTATTGTGATCCCTCCTACTTTGTTTTTCTTTCTCAACATTGCAGCTGCTATTCGGGGTCTTTTATGGTTCCATATAAATTTTTGAAGTGTTTGTTCTATGTCTGTGAAATATGCCATTGATACTTTAACAGGTATTACATTAAATCTGTAAATTGCTTTGGGTAGTATGGACATTTTGATGATGTTAATTCTTTCAATCCATGAACACGGTATATGTTTCCATTTGTTTGTGTCTTTCTTGATTTCTTTCTTCAGTGTTGTGTAGTTTTCTGCATACAGGTCTTTTACCTCCTTGGTTAGGTTTATTCCCAGATATTTTATTTTTGTTTTTGCTATATTGAATGGGTTTTTTTCCTTGATTTCTGCTTCTGCTGATTCACTGTTAGTATATAAAAATGCCTTTGATTTCTGGATATTGACTTTGTAACCCGCTGTTTTGTCAAATTCATTTATTAGTTCAAGCAGTTTTTCGGTAGAGTCTATAGGATTTTCCATGTACACTATCATGTCATCTGCAAACAATGACAGTTTTGTTTCCTCCTTTCCAATTTGAATGCCTTTTATTTCCTTTATTGCTTGATTGCTGAGGCTAAAACTTCATTTTAAAATTTATTCTTAAAATGCTAAAAAAATTGCTGGACACTTCTTCTTTGTGTCTTTTCATCATTTTAAACTTAAACATATTTTTTCCCTTCTTTTTTCCCTTCTTTTCTCTGTCCCTGTTAGTGAATTCCATTTGTCAAGCCAAGCCAAACTTTGAAAGCTTTAAGCCTATTTTTATTGTTATCTGCCAGTATCCAAACAGTTAAGTTAAAAGTTGCATTTAGACTTAGTTTCTATGTGTCTTTTCTCTTCCAATTTTATTGTTAATACTCATACTCATAATTATATAAATATTAAAATGGTTTTTCTTATTGATTTGTAAAAATTTCATGTTCAATGTGAACTGCATAAACATTCAGAAAAAATTAAAGTGTAACACAATCCAGTGTTTCATCATCCAGAGTACACTACTGTTAATATATTTGCATTTTTTAGAGAGGGGAAGGGAGGGGAAAAGACAAGGAGAGAAACATCAGTATGTGGTTGCCTCTCATGTGCCCCCCACTAGGGGCCTGGCTTGCAACCCAGTCATGTGCCCTGACTGGGAATCAAACTGATGACCCTTTGGTTCGCTGCCTGGCACTCAATTCACTGAGCCACACCAGCTAAGGCTGTTGCTTTTATTGCACATAATTTTTACATCAATTGAAATCCTGTTGTATATATACTGGCATTATTTTTTTCAGAAAAGAATAGTAAGCTATACAAATTATTTAATGTAACTAGCATTTCACTGAATACGTGAATTTTAAAGTGTATTTTACTATTTTAAATAAGTGAAACATGCATGTGGTTCAAATGAACATAAAGCATGCTGTGAACATCCACCACCCTCTTAAAGTCTGTCTCCTACACAGTTAGTATCCTTGCAGAAATAATCATTTCTGCAAATTTATTATATATTTTCTAGAGATAACCCATGCATGTGTAAGTGCCTATAAATACCACTATATTTACTCCCATATACATCAACATACTTTTAAAGAAATATTTTTACAATGTGTATGTACATGCACAATTACTTAAAAAACAGAAGTATAAAATGGTCTGGAAAATGTCCAGCCATTGTTAATGTAATGAGAATGGTTTGCGCAACATGGATGTAACCTGGTAGCCGAGGTGAGTAGACTGGAATATGCATGTGTGAACAATGACAACTTCACTGTACTAGTCAGTGTGAGCGGTAGACTCCATTGAATGAGCATGTGTACTATGTGGCCATAGCATTCAAAATGACTAAGTGAGTAGAGTAACGAATCTGTATCAAATTTTGTGTTAAGCTCGAACATTCCTCACTGAAAACTATTTGGATGACTCAGAAGCTTGCAGC
Source organism: Sturnira hondurensis (assembly GCF_014824575.4). Lineage (NCBI taxonomy): Eukaryota > Metazoa > Chordata > Mammalia > Chiroptera > Phyllostomidae > Sturnira > Sturnira hondurensis. The sequence goes on from NW_028092059.1 coordinate 10,968,564, forward strand.
TGTGAGAAACTGGTGATTGGCAGCATCACAACAATGTGCCTGCTCATGCATTGTGTCTAGTGTAGAGTTTTTTGGTGAAACATCAAATCACCCAGGTGACTCAGTTTACCTACAGCCCATCTTGGCACCTTGCAACTTCTGAATTTTCCCAAAACTAAAATCACCTTTGAAAGTGAAGAGATTTCAGGCCATTGATGAGATTCAGGAAAATACAATGCGGCAGCTGATGGTGACTGGAAGAACCGTGTGAGGTCCCAGGATTCCTACTTTGAAGGGGACTGAGGTGTCATTATCCTATGTACGGTGTTTCTTGTATCTTCTGTAATAAATGCTTCTATTTTTCATATTACATGGCTGGATAACTTCTGGATAGACCTCGTATATCATTCTGTTCCTTGCTTTAACAGGGGAATTTTACAACAAATTTAGTAAAGTTGAATTGAATCACAAAAGTTTTATTATTTTATCTTTGTTTTTAATATTTTACATCAGAATTAATGAAATGCCTTCATAAATAAAGTGCTTCACTAAGTCCATAAAGTTAACCATCCAATGAACTACTGGCTAAGCCAAGGACTACCCAAATGCATTTAGAAAACATAAGAAAGTAATGATTTTACGATGGGACACCACCCAAAACAGGATTATCTTTTTTTTAAAATAATTTTTTTATTTAATTCTTGTTCAAGCACAGCTTTCTGTCTTATATTCCCAACCCTGCCCGCCCCCCGCCCCATGCTCCCCGCCTCCCTCCCATTTCCGCCCCCCACCCTTAGTTATTGTCCATGTGTCCTTTATACTTGTTCATGTGAGTCCATCCCCTTTTCCCCTATGATTCTCTCCCCTCTCCCCTCTGGACCCTGTCAGCCTGTTCCGTAATTGAGTGTCATTGGTCATATTTTGCTTGTTTGTTTGTTTTGTTTAGATCCCTGTTAATGGTGATATCATATGGTATTTGTCTTTCACCGCCTGGCTTATTTCACTCAGCATAATGCTTTCCAGTTCCATCCATGATGTTGCAAAGGGTAGTAGTTCCTTCTTCCTTTCTGCAGCATAGAATTCCATTGTGTAAATGTACCATAGTTTTTTGATCCAGTCATTGACTGATGGGCATCTAGGTTGCTTCCAACTCTTGGCTATCATGAATTGTGCTGCTATGAACATTGGGGTGCATAGGTTCTTTTGGATTGGTGTTTCAGGGTTCTTAGGATATACTCCTAAGAGAAAACAGGATTATCTTTTGGAGGGTGGACCTCTTGTAGTACAGGCCTACCCAGCTAGGTGAGTGCTCTAGGAACCCATCTGTATCAGTGTACCAGCTGGTACTGTTGTGAGAGGTTGAATTTGGCTTCAGTGATTTTTTTTTTTTGGAAGACTCTTTCAATGAGTTTGCTCATTTCATGGTGGGTGATTTACAAGTGCACCTGTTCACAATGCACTGAGTGTTCAGCAGTTTTTGACCAAAAATTTCATGACCCCCTGTCCCACCATACCTATTAACTAGATCTCATACCTGCAGTGACATTTTTTTGTTTGTTTCCCTGAATGAAAAATTTCCTGAAAGGGAAATATTTGACCAATGCGAAAGAGGTGAAACAAACAAACAAAAAGAGCAGAAGCAGTAAAACGCATCAAAACTTCAAAATGACAACTTCAAAACTATTTTGAGAAGAAAGAAAAATGTCTAATAGGTCTATTGCATCAAATAGAGAGTACTTTGAAGGTGACTATAGTTCAACAGATAAGAATAAATATATAAGTTTTATAAGTAAATTCCAGTTTTTTGAGAGTCCTCTCTCCTATAAAAGTTACTGTAACTGAGATTTTATGTATTTGTTTTGGCAGAGCAAAGTACTGAGCAACATTATGTTTCTTGGCCAAAAATGTGATAATTTATTATTCTCACTGCCATCTCCTTTAATGGTAACTGTTATTAAAGTGTGAAAATTTACAAATATTTTTATGATCATTCAACCAGTTTCTTAAAGTGATTAAGTTCAAATCTTCCACTATTATGGATTATATATGTTAAAAATTCTAATAGCTATTTTTCTTACATGTGTTGAGGCTATATATTTTAAGTTCAAAGAAATTTAGCATTAATATATCTTCCAGAAGAATTGTTAATGTTATTATAATTGAATGACTTTCTTCTTTCTTAAATCACTTTTGGCTTAAAGCCTAATTTGCCTGATACTCATATTATCATACCAGATGCTTTGGGTTAGTATTTGCCTGGTTTTAGGCATGTCTTTTATAAAGAGTATGTGGACAGATCATTAAAATCTAACCTTAGAAACTTTGTCTTAAAAGGAAAATTTTATTTTTTACCTTTATTAGGATAACTCATGTGTTTGAATTGTGGTTTTACTAGTTTCATTTACAAAGTTTTTCCTTTACTTATTTTTCTTTTATTGTCCTTTATTGCATTGTTGACTTGTTTTGCATCCCCTTAACCCCCAACTTTCCCAAAGCTTTTTTCTTTACTGATTTGAAAGTTATTGTTTCACTGCCTTTTTTTCTTTTAGTGGTTACCCTTGAATTTCAGCAGGCATGTTATTTTTACCCAGTAAGTCCATAAGCATGTCTGTTTTCTTATTACCATATAATGAACAGCATACTTTGAAACCTTTTTCATTTTCACCATACCATTGTCTTATTTTTGAGTTTCATCTTATTTTTAATTGCACCAAACAATGAGGTATTATAATTGTTTTATTTTACATTATAAACATTTGTTGAATGAATCAATGGAGATAGAATTTGTACTACACATTCATTTTTTACCAGCTTGTGTTTTTGATTTCCCCTCATAGATGACTGTGTTTTGTTTTTTCCTCCATAGAAGTTTTGAAGTTTTGGACAAAGCTAAGGCTCTAGTCTTTCCAGACCTGTTAGGTTTGTTGTTGTTTTTAATTTTTATGGAGCATTAAAACCACATTTTCTAATTTCACAGCTTCTCAACTTTGGAGAAATTTCACTTATGTTTCCACAATATTGGCTAGAAATAATACCATTCTGCTTTAAGCTTCATCTTCTTCTTGACACTCAGGAATTTCTATTTTGATTAATTTTTAACTTATTACACATTCGCCAGTATTTCTACGTCACTTCCATTAGAGAGAAATCGGTATAGGCTCAGCTTGAAATGTTAAAGCCAAAGTTCGTATTTGTGTGTACACAAATTTATATTCTATAGCTTTATTTAACATTATAAGTACCTGTGCATGACCACAATTTCTTTGAAAATCTTATTTTCCATTGTTTTATAATCTATATTTTAGAGTCAAAATGTTTGAGTTTGATTCTGGACTCTGCCTCTTTCACAGTTTAAAAGTTTTGAATAAGGTACTTAATCCTCCTGTGCCAGTTTCTTCATCCATAAAATAAGGAAACTAATACCACAAAATTGTTATGAAAAAAATGATTTTGTAATCACAGCACGAGACACTTAAAGTCATGCCTGGTGTCCTTGTGTCACTCAGTAAATGTTTTCTACTTTTACTATTATTTTATCTTTATCATCACTTTCTACCACCACCACCATCATCATAATCATTGTCATTATCATCCACGCCTTCGGGCAGAAATTTCCTCCAATCTAAACTCAGCAATATAAATAGGGCTTTGATTAGTGTCTTTGAACAATCTTTATTTGCAGTTATTTTCTTAGAATAGATGTTAAAAGTGGAATTTGAGGCACAGAATATGGTCATTTTAAAGGTTTTTCTTTTTAAACACAGATTTCCGAATGCTTAACATTATCATAAATGTTTTCTCCCATTTTCTGTTTTTTTTTTTTCCACTTTTCAATACAACTGTTGATGGTTTCTGGTCCCACTTCCCCTTGACCTTCCTGACTTTACTACTATACGTGGTAGACAGAGACATGTTTAAGTGCCCGGGGCCCTGTCCATCTCTACCTGAGGGCTTTCTCTGCCATCCCAGGGATTTGCTTGACCACAGGAAGGACAAGCTGAAAATGCTGGGAATTATTACCCTCAGGGGCAACCTTCAATAAGCAAGGGGCCAGAGTGGATGGATAAATGCTCCAATCTCCCCATTTTGGGGTGAAATAATTATGAGATGTGTTCCACATGGTTTCTTACAGGGTACCCAGTGATGCTGAGCTCCATTTGCCAATGACGGACCACTTCTTAACAAACCTTTACTGCTTTTCTCCCTCTCCTGTCCCACTTCCCCTCTCCTTCACTGGTGCTTCCTGAGATTTCATTCAAACGAACTACTCAGCTTTAGTCTCATCATTTGTTTTTGGAGAAGCTCAAATTAACACAACATCCTACAACAGTTAATCTCTCTAAACTTTTTATACATTAGTTTAACAATCCTCCGTAGTTCCTATGCATATAAGGCAAAGTACAAATTATGAGGATTAAAAATGAAGACTCACTAGAATTGTCTTTTTATTTATCCTGCCTCTATTTTTTCCTACAAACCATTTTCTGAACCACATGGTTTACTCATTTGAAAAAAAAATGTAATGGCACATTATTCCTTACACTGTTTCTTCACATCACCGTGTCTGCCTAGGATGCAAGGCCTTCTTTACTCTGTTGATAATATTATACTCTTTTTAAGTTTAATTATTATTCAAGTACAGTTTTCTGTCTTTTACTCCCATCCCAGCCCACCCCCTCAGTGCTCCCCACCTCCCTCCCATTTCCACCCATTAGTTTTTGTCCATGTGTCCTTTATACTAGTTCCTGTGAATCCTGCCCCCTTTCCCCTTTTTTATTGTATTCTTTTCATTACCATTTATTTCTCTTAATCCTTGCCATGCCTGCCTTCTCCACACTTTTTCTGTGTTCGTGAGTCTTTTTTTCTTTTTTGCTTGATTCCTCCACCACCTAACCTCTGTCCTGCAGAGTTGTCAGCCCACTCTCTGTGAGCCTGTCTCTATTTTGCTTGTTGGTTTAGTTTGTTCATTGGATTCCACATATGAGTGAAATCATATGGTATTTATCTTTCTCTGACTGGCTTATTTCACTCAGCAGAATATTCTCCAGGTCCATCCATACAGTTGGAAAGGGTAATTTTTTCTTCTTTTTATGGCTGAGTAGTATTCCATTTTGTAAAGATCCCATAGTTTTTATCCATTCATCTATTGATGAACACGGGCTGCTTCCATATCTTGGCAATTGTAAATAATGCTACAATAAACATAGGGGTGCTTATGTTCTTTTGAATCAGTTTCAGGTTTCTTTGGGTAAATTCCCAGGAGTGGATATTATACTCTTTCTCTACAACTAACTTTCCTAAACATTTCCAAACTACTCTAATCAGGGGTTTGTTTGAACATCCCCCTGAAGTCTTAATTGCGACTGCTTTCTCTACTCATTTGGTTCTTGGCATAAGTTCCTTTCAATGGACTATTCTATTGTAATCCTGTGAGAATAGGGACTTTGTATTCAGGCTTCTATAATGCATATTCATTAGGAAAAAAATGAGCATATATTGAAAAGGAAAAAAAAACTAATTTCTTATGATATTTAAAAATAACACCCAGCAATTCCACTGCTAGGATTGTATCCTAGGAACCATAAAACACCAATCCCAAAGAACCAATAGTGACCAGAGGGGAGAGGGGAGGGAATTTCAGGAGAAATAGGGGAGGGATTTAGAGGAACGTATATAAAGGATACATGGACAACAAACTAGAAGGGTGGAAATGGGAGGGAGGGGGGAGCACGGGGGTGGGATGGAATGTGAGTAATAGACAGAAAACTGTACTTGAAAAATAATTAAATAAAAAATTGAAAAAAATAACAATATCAAGAATTTGAAATATTTTATTCTAGACCTCTATTTTAGTGATCTTAACATTTATTGTGAAATATACACTATGTGTGCACACTTTTGTGTTTTGTATATGGAAACCTGTACAGCAGTATGAAGGGTACTGCTAACTGACCCTATTTACAAATGAGGAACCCAAGGCTTAAAGAGTTTACATAATTCTCCTTCTGTTCAAATGATATTAAGTGGTTAAGTTGGGACGTAAACTTATGTCTGTCTAGTTGAAATTTTTATTCTAACCACCTTCGTCTTCTTTCTCTGGATTTAAGTATATAGAAATGGAGTAGTCATAGTCTCCAATGATGATGTCTAATCATTAATTCTATTTTTCTGTGCATGTGTATATCCTCTGTCTACCACTACCTGTCTGTCTTTCTATCTTCTTCACCATTTATACTCCTCTGATGAACATGTAGACTTCTATGTTTTTGTTATTGTGAACAATGCTTCCATGAACATTCTTATACATGTTTTTATCTTCATTTACAATAATTTTTTAATTTAATTTTATAATTACTTTGTATCATAAGCATTTATCTTTTTTATTAAATAGATTTTTAATTTTTTACTTCTGCAATTAAATTGCTACTCAATAGTCTATTGTATACCCCACTTAATAGCTCCTGTTGTTGTAATGTGTGGCTTGTCCCAATTTTTTTCATCATAAAAAATTCTGTGGTAAACACTCTTGTACTTTCATGTGTAGAAAGATCCACTTATGACCCAATGTCAATTACTGGCATCGAGATGGAGACCACAAATAATACATAAAATATATGCTAAGGTTACATTTTATGAGCCTATGGAATAAATTAGAGTCTCAATGGCACAATGAGAATATTCTTTTGTTATCTGTTATGACAACATCAACACTATGTTACTTCAAGTGTAATGACATCTAATTTTTTGCTTTTAATAAATGGTTGATTACATTAGGTGTGAGGTCAAATAGTTTGACTGATACAACATTTGGTGGAACTCAGTGTGAAAAGCTAAGCTTCTTGAGGAGAAAATACATAATTTTTCATTTGGGGGTGGGTCAAGTTTGTCTAGAGTAGAACTATTTTAAATGTTTATTTGACTTAAGATCTGTATATTCATATTGTAAAAAGGAGATCTATTGAACTTGATTCAGAATCAAATAAAACAGGACACAAAACTTTTTTTAAAAAATAAGACACATTAAAGAAAAGACCAGCCCTGGCTGGTGTAGCTCAGTGGATTGAGCGCAGGCCTGCGAACCACACGATCGCAGTTTGATTCCCAGTCAGGGCACATGCCTGGGTTGCAGGCCAGTTCCCAGAAGGGGACTCATGAGAGGCAACCATATATTGATATTTCTCCCCTTCCCCTCTAAAGATACATAAATAAAATCTTTAAAAAAAAGAAAAAAGGAAAAGACCATAGATGTCTTTTTGCTAAGTTTCAGAGTCCTAACTCTTCATCATAAACTTATCTTCATGTCAACAATATCTTTTCAGTACTATTTACAAGCATATAAGAAACACCTAACAATGTATTTTACTTAACACTTTGAGTTCTATCATCATTATTTTATGTGTCAAAATTGACAAGAGCTTCTCCATCAGTCTTAGACTATTTTCAGTGACTTAATACCATAAAAATGTATATTTATTATAGCTCCCCTTATGGACAATGTGTTAATTAATCCTAATTAATACTATTTAGAGCCTGGAGGCGTGTTTATTTCCTTAACTTTACTAGTGACTCTGTTGGCACAATAACAAAAGGAATAAAAGTGAAGATAGTTAGAGTTAAATCTTCATTAAAAATTTTCTTAGGGGCAGTTTTTCATTAGTTTTGGTTTGCTCATACTTGTGATAGTCAAAGGCTTTCATTGAGATCCTAGTTATAGAATTGGGCATGTTCCCAGTTAAAAAATTGGGCTCTATAATATCTGAAAAGTATTCTTTAAATAAGTGATTGTTAACCATATCATACAGCATAAAAATGTAGTGATAAATTATAAATATATAACAAAACATAAATTATATTCAAACCATTTAACATTAGAATTATTCTAAATATGAAAATTGTCTACTGGAGAGAGAAACTGCTTAAAATCTGTCACCGTGTAATAAAGCATACAATTGCATACAAATAAAAAGCATGAGAATCACCGCAGTGTGTGTACTTTTCAATCACCTTTCCACCTATTAAAATATCCAATGTAGATTTGTGTCTTAAAAGAAATTTCAAATTTACATAAAATCATTTTAAAATTACTTATTTTAATATTTTACAATGTGAAAAATGAATGTAGAAAATAGAAACTTTAGAACAATAGCATTCACTACTATATGCAAATTATTTGAATAAAATAGTTACTAATATTATTTGTAATATATTTTTCATCAGCGTAACACAGGTCTGCACGATTTGCACTTCTGTTGGAAAGCAGAAAGCAAATTATACAATTTAAGTTTGTAAAAACACAGAAAAAGAATTTTAACATTATTGAAACTAGCTGCCATGTGTCATACAATAAAAAGGATGAATGCTAAATAATGTTTTCAATGCATGAAGCAGTTTTTTAAATGATGAAAATTATTAAAGCTATGAAATTATATACAATCTGAATATAATCTGAGACTCAAGATTAATGGAAAAGTTAGAAACCCATTTAGTTGTTTTGGATGTAAAACATTCTCACGATGAAAGAAAATTTAGAAAATTGTAAAGCGGTTTAAATATGAAAATAATAGAAAGTAAGAAATTGAGAGAGGGAACGCTTCATTGTTCATACAACTTCAGATATTGTGGTGGGCAAGTATGGCATCACTGCTATTCCTCATTTGGAGTATTGAAGTCAATGCCTTAATAGTATTTGAGCATAATTTTTTGTGGTATAAAACAAAATGATTTTAAGTTAGATTTTGGTAGAAAACAGTCAGGGCCCATTTGGCTGCTACTTTTCTTGGAAGAGAAAAAAAGAAAAGCTTTATCTTAATTAAAGTTTAATTAAGGATCATGTTTGGCAGTACTTTTCACACCGATCTACACCAGCAGATTTTCTAGGGCTTAACTTTATCGTGCAGAAAATCCTCTTTTATTACTCCCAACCTGTTGTAAAAGCTGTTGGCACAGAGCGGTGGTTGCTTCATTCAGACGCCTTGTTTGCCACTGGAAATATCCCAAGTCTCTAGAGATAGCACCACAGTGGTTCAATTTAATATCTGTCCTATCACTACAAGACTCCAGCTCATTATTAATGATACTATTCATTAATTTCTTGTTGGGCTGATGTTGTTATTTATTAAAATATTAAAGAATGCCCCGGGGACACATGCATAATGAGGGACACCTCAGTTTCATGAGCGGTACCAGCTGAAGGAATGAATGAATACACTACAGATTCACCCACCCTGTGCTGCACCATTCCTCCCTCATTAGTCCTGCTACATCTCTGAGTGACACTGTAAATTCATTTTGTGCTCTGTCCAATCAGAGCTTAATACAAATGCAGGGCCCCTTTTTTTAATGAGCCATTCCTATGCAAAATGAATTGACTACTGTCTAACTCATCTAATCTGCCTGTATTTTGGGGGAGAACTAAATTGCCTATATTTATATAGGAGATAAATAAAAACTGACATATTTTTTCCCTTTTCCGTCTTACATTTGGAAAATTTCAATATAATAAATTCTCCATCTTAAGAACCTGCCACCTTAGTTAACTAAATCCCAGCATGACATTTAAACATGTGATCGTCGTATTTAAAAAAGCCTAAACAAGCAGTTTGTACACAGCAGTGGTCATTTGATGTATGTTTGCACATGCATTCAGGTTCAGCTTACAGAAATTCTAAGGAGGCTTGATGTATTTGCTCACTCTTTTAATACTTGGGTATGTAAAGACATCCTTTGAGAGCGCTCAAAAGTATGTGATAATATAAAAGAGGAAAATGTGTGAAATGCTATAACCATTTTCAACCATTGGGGAATAAATAATATTAAAATGTTTTCCTTAGAGATGAAAAATCTTATTTTATTGTATTGCTGGTCACTGAAAGCACAGTGTAAAGTCCACATAACAATTTAGGTAGCATTTGAAGTAAAGTTTTAATTTGTCCTATACACTTGTTATTTTCTCTCTTGTGCAAATAATTATTCTGGTGAAGAAATACCACACTGTTTTGAGGGGATTAACTGGGTATAATTGCAGCCTGTTTTGTTCCTCCTTTTAGTAATGAATTTGTTCAATCTATATCTGGTAGAGCAGCTTTGTGAGGATAGTTTAAAAGCTTTTCTAGATGTCTATGCAATCTTTATACTGTGAATTTATACCTGTTTCTTTGTGAGCCAAAAAGAAAGGCAGTGTATTTGTATGCTGACATCAGAGGTACACAATGCAAATCTTAACCAGTCTGCCTAAAACACTGAATTACGGTTATTTTAATCCTGCCCACTAGTTCATATTTCAATGTACATCACATCTAGATTATATTCTGTATTCTGTTGAAAACAAAGCTTATTGTATGTTTTATTTTGAAGTACTGACACATTTCATGAAATAATATCTCCTGGTCAGTGCTTAGGTATTCAAAAATCATTTGCAAAAATAAAGTATGCTAGATAGGCTGTAAAATACTTCATTTGCCTAAATTTGCAAGTCTTGAACTATTAAGGCACTAGTTTCATTATATAGCAAATTTGTTTCACAACAGTGGCTTAGAAAGGTACTGATTTTCAGATCATTTTTTAAAGACCTAATTAAAATAGGTGATATCTTCATGTTTTAATTTATCAGTATTGGTCATATTGAAGAAGGACATATGAATTTATTTCCTTCAAATAAAAGAAACCATAAGGAACAAATGATGTTTTTAGTTCTCATAATTGCATATCAAAAATATGTAATGAAACTGCAACTCTGAAAAAAAAGGGGAATGAGAAATGCCCTTGATTATATGAAATGAAAATAGAGGTTGGAAAGATAAAGATTGAGAGGAGCAATGGTCAGATTTTAACAAAATTATGAGCATGCCAGGAAAAAAATAGTAATTATACATATTCCTGAAACTAAAACTGGGCTCTTTTGGGAGGATGAGAAGAGAATTGTTCAATGAGATAAGCAGGGTTTAGAGGTGGAGAGTGGTAGGGAGAAAGAACAACGCGTTCATTTTTGGGGGGAGAGAGCTAGTGGGAAAATGTAGTAGAAATAGGAGCTTTCAGATGGCTATGCTTTGTGCCCTTCTTCCCAAGGTCAGTAGAACACACTAAACCTTACCAAATGCTTGGAAGGAAAGGATTTTGGAGTGGGAATCAGTGGAAAACTTGACAAAGACATAAAAGTTGACACAAATGTAGAAAGGCTGATGGAGGGCGAAACTGTAGTATCAGATGTTGGACCGAAAGTAACGAATTATTTTATGGATGGGAAACCTGCAGCCAGCAGGAGGATAACACAAACTTCTACAGGTGGAGCCAGAAGAACTCATTCTCATACGTATTTTTCAGCTCAGTAAGCTCTCTTATTTACAGATAATAAAAAACACATTAGGAAGTTAAATGGCACACCTAATTACACCTTAGTTAGTGTAATTGCCATTCTACCGTGTTTGCATAGGATGTTCGTGGGTTCATAATGATAAGAAGTAGCACAGAATTAAATTATATAGTGCAGAAAGTCTAAGGTAAAATTATGGATAAATATATATAATAGATAACACGACACATATAATAGGTAACTGTGTTTGGGAAACATAGTTCCAGGATTTATTTTAACAGGTAATATTAACATTGGAAGACGTGGTTAGACATTAGGACAAAACTTTCCTTGGATCATCTCCAAAGAAAAAGATTTTGTATGTATTGACAAGTAGTGTGACATTCTTAGATTCTTATGACACTTTGATTACTTTATATGAGAAAACATGTATTTACTGCAACAAATATTAAAAATTTAAAAAATTTAAATCATAAGGACAAGGTTCTTTATAAATATGTGAAAAGAAACAATTTTTCTTTTATATTACTTTTAAATTTCTAAGTAAAAGTATCCACTTAGTAGTATCATTATCATTAAGTGACTATTGTTAGATTTTGAGAGTCATGCCATAGAATTAAAAATGTGAAACATCTTGATGTTTCTTCTGTGCTGTAATGTTATTCCCTTGGATTAAGAAGCAAAAATGAAATGCACTGTTTGTCTAAGTCAATTAGTCAAAATTTTTGTAAATTTTCGCAGTCAATTTGAATATGAATATATAAATAAAAAGTACAATGTAAAAAGTGAATATTCTGTATGCCATTATTTAATATTATTTTGATATAGATCAAAGAGTCTATATTGACAATCAATATATTCAGATCAAGTTGTGAACTTATTGATGGTAAAAATGAATTTGTCTGATAGTCATACTGTGAACTTTTTCTTCAGTCTCATTTTATCATACTGATTTTGGCAATCAACCGTTATTTTATTTTCTATCAAGTGCTAAGTTAATACTTATTTTCTTCAAAATGATTCATGGGAAATAATAAGAACTCCAACCAAATAAGTTTAAGAAGAATTTCTTTTCTAAATTTATTTTTTGAGTCACATATTTGATTTTTCAATGGCCAAGGTGTTAAACTTAATAAAAGAATCTTTATTTCCCCTAGGTATATCTTTCTATGCACATTTAGAGACAAGTTTTTTGTACTATGCTTTTTATAGAGTTTCAATTTGAACTATCTGAGGGATTCAAAAAACTTTAGTGAAAATTTTTATTTTATTTTTTTAAAGATTTTATTTATTTATCTTTAGAGGGGAAGGGAAGGAGAGAAGGAGAGAAATATCAATGTATGGTTGCCTCTTGTGAGTCCCCTGCTGGGAGCTGGCCTGCAACCCAGGCGTGTGCCCTGACTGGGAATCAAACTGCGATCCTGTGGTTCCCAGGCCCGTACTCAATTCACTGAGCTACACCAGCCAGGGCTGAAAATTTTTATTTTAAATTCCAGAATAAAAAACGCAACTCATATAAATCTCCCCTGAAAAGGGAAGGACTATTTGCTTCCTTAATTTCTTGAAATTAAATTTAATTTAATAAAAATTCAAAGAAAAATATTATTTAAAAATAAATTTAAAATATAATTAATGATACAGACAAGTAGAAAGGGATTTTGTTCTTTTGAAGAATGAAAATCTTAAGCTTGGAAAAGAAATGCCCTAGCGTAATTTCAGTGAAAGTTACCATTCATTAATGGCATGATTATTTGAGGGAATGGAGTTGGCTTGACAATATGTATGTGTGCAAACTCACACACACACACACACACACACACACACAAATCTTGGAAAAGAAAGCAAATATAATACTATTTTTCAGTTTTATAAGAAAATAAGTATTTTACTTATAGAGTTCATCTGGAATTTGATCTGATAGTATCCCTAATTTAATAGCTTTCAAGAAGTCCCTTTTACTATAATAAATATAGCCAGTTCTCTTTATCCCTTTGTGCGCATGATTAAATATAATTGACTTTGTGGAATGACCTCTTAAAATGGTAAATATACCCTGAATTTAAAATTACAGAGTTGTTTCTTTTTTCAAACTGTTTTTAGTGGCATATATATGTGTATAGGTATATATTTGGCCAAAAACTTCATTTGTTATTTTCATAAGGTGACTCTAGCAGCACTTACTTGTTTTCTTTAACTTCATTTGAAACAATTTTGTTAGATTGCATTGTGACAGCTGTCATTTCAACATGCGTTTAAAAAACTTATCCAAATTAGTGAATTTTTGTGTAGCCATTTAAACATTGAAGGTGGAAGAAAATAGGCAATATTTTGGCATATTATGCTTTCTTATTTCAAGAAAGGTAAAAATGCGCCCTGGCTGGTGTAGCTCAGTGGATTGAGCACAGGCCTGCGAACCAGTGGGTCGCGGTTCAATTCCCAGTTAGGGCATGTGCCTGGGTTACAGGCCGGTTCCCTGCCGGCCAACTCCCAGCAGGGGATGCACAAAAGGCAACCATACATTGATGTTTCTCTCCTTCCCCTCTAAAGATACATAAATAAATAAAATCTTTAAAAAAAGGGAAAAATGCAACTGAAACACACAATAAAAGAGTTGTATAGTATATAGAGAAGGTACTATGACTTAATCAAATTGTCAAATTGGTTTGCAAAGTTTCACACTGGAGATTTCTCACTGGATGAGGCTACATGGTCAGGTGAACAAGTTGAAGTTTATAGCGATCAAATCGAGACATTAATTAAAAGCAATCAATATTGTACCATGCAGAGATAGCCAGCATACTCAAAATATCCAAATCAATACATGTATTGGTGAAAAGAAAAAATGTATCTTTTATTTATGAGAAAAAAACTAAACAGACTTTTTGGCTAACCGTATACATATAAGAAAAAGTGGTGATGTTTTATGAACATACAGTCAGTGTTGTTCACTGGACTCTCGTGAGTCCTATCCTCTCTACTGGTGCCTCCACTTCCTTCCATTAGTTTTCCTTTGAGGACGTCTTGTGTGAGAGTTTGAGAGACTGTTGTTTGAAAGGCAGAGACTCCCCATAGAGTCACGATGTTTAGGAGATAGGTGTCTGGCAAGATGAACCAGTGACAAACACAACAGTGCTCTTGTCCCCAAGACATTTTCACGTGAAGTAAATTTGATACTAAATGAAGCTGCAAAGCAAACAACACAGCTGTTACCAGGAATTCCTGGTAACATCACAGTGATCAGCCTCTCCTGCTACCTGCATATGAGAATAAGGGTATGTCTTCTTTGGGAGAAAATATATATCAAATTATCTGACATTTTAAAATACCAAATTTATGGCATAAAATCAAAATTACGAGATGTAGATCATTGCAGAAAAATTTGACCCATATAATGGAGAGGAAAACTATTTAATGAAGCAGAAACTCACATGATATAAATGTTGCAATAAGCAGACAAGTAATTTGAAATATCATAAATACACTATAAAAATAAAGAAAACAGTGGAAAATGGAAAATAATGAAAATTTACTAGTGTTGAATTTTCCAAAATTAAAAATTAAAAAATAAAAGGAACTTGATGATACTCAAGTGAAGAGTATAATATCTGAAATGAAGAATTACTTGGGTTCATCAACAACAGAGAATTACTATTGAATTAACCACGAATTACTTGGTTTACGACAACAGAGTGTGACAAGATAAATATTCAGTGTACTAGAAAAATTATTCAATCTGAAGTACAGTAAGAAAAGAAAGACCTAAAAACAAAACATCAGAACTGAGCGTGGGAGATGTAAATACTGTCAAATCACTTAACATTTGTGTAAGAGAGATTCAAAAGGATAGGAGACAGCAGGTCAGGAGATGCGATCATTATTAAAAATTTCTTTGAAAGTGCTAAAATAATTCAAGCTATACATTCAGGAAATTAAGCGAACACCAACCAGGGTCAATCCAAGGAAAGCCACACTTAGGCACAGCATCGTCTTAAATGCAGCCAGAGGAAAAAGACACCATATGTTCAGGGAGCAATCAAAAGATTGAAGGCTACTATCGAGATGCAAACTACAGAAGCCAAAATTAAATATAATGGTAGTTATAATAATTTAAAGTTCTAATTTATAGCTTAAAGTTCTAGTTATAATTTGAAGTTCTGGGGCAAATACCTGCTAACTTAGAATTCTATATTCAAGGAAAACATCATTGAAAAGTGAAACCAAATAGAGATATTTTAAGAGAGGTTAAAACTGAGAGAATTCATTGTCAAAAGACCTATACTATAGAAAATAATAAATGAAAATTTTTGGTTAAAAGTAAACCTGGCTAAAAGCATGGGGCAGTATGTATATATTTATGTATATTAAGATAAAATGGTAGAAAATCCATATATCACTATATTCATATTTAATAAAATGGACTTTAACTGAAATAGAATTATCAGAAATGAGGGACATTTTACAAAAAAGTGGCAACTGTGACAAGTCAGAAGGAAGACCTAGTGATTCTAAATGTATATCCAACTAATTATTAAATACAAAATATATAAAGGGAAACCAGGAGAAATAAACCAAAAAGGAGAAATAGGCAAATTCACAATCACAGTTGAAGACATGCAACAGTAATTTTGAGGATAAGTATATAATCAGTTATAAAATTTATAGAAAATTTGAATAATATTAACCAAATTGAGTTAATATTTATAGAACACTACCCCCAACCACTGCAGAATGCACAAGTATATAGAATTTTCATCAAAATAAACCACTTGCTGGACCATAAAGCAAGTGTCAGATAGTTTGTTGAATAGTGTCTACAGAGAATGACCTGAAGATGTTCCCACGTGCTCGGGAAGGAGGGCAATGGAAAGAGAAATATTACTGGAAAGCCCTCCCCATCATCTCCATGGATCCCTCCATGGGCTGTTTTGGGTAGTTTCACTGCCTTATCTTCAGTACCTCTCTGAAGGGCAGACATATTTGCAGACTGACGAAGTTATACCCTATCTCAATTCTAGATGTTTATAAATTACACAGCCTTTTTCTTACTCTCAGTTTTTGCCTACCACATGTGCTTTTATTTTTTAAGACACAGCTTGTATTTCTGCTTCAGTGGAAATTTTTTCTTGTCACTTAAAGTTGTGATGCCCTGCTGTGTGTTTTCAATATACCTGTGCTTTTATGCCTAGCATAGCTCTTATTACATTTTATTTTATTATTACCATTCTGACCCAAGTATAAACAAGCCTATAGATTTTGTCTTTCTTGAAGACAGAACTTAAATTCACAATGCCAGTTCATAAAGTGGTGAAGAATTAATAAAAGTATTTATGAGTGTGTATATATATATATATATATATATATATATATATATTCTCTGTAGACACTATTCAACAAACTATCTGACACTTGCTTTTGACCCTTGCGAACAACGTGGAAGTTGGGGGAGCTGACTTCCTGTACCTTCAAACATCCACGGCCCTCGTATACTCAGATTCCCAACTGTGGAGTTGACACTGGGACAACATGGATTTGAATCATCCCCATCAATTGAAAGAAGAAAAGTATAAGTGGACTCGTGCAGTTCAAATCAGCAATTGCTCAAGGGTCAGCTGTACAGAGGCAGTGTCATTACAAATGGTAGTTTCTTCATTCCATGTATTTAGTAAGTCTCTGTTCTTTTGAGCAGCAATAACTTCTTTGAAACAGTAGATTAAACGTTTTTAAAAAGGATTACTTAGAACATACATACAACTCAGGCTCATTTTTATTTGAACTAGAAATGTACTGAGAAATGTTATCCTTCCTTCCTCCATTTGATCAAATATTTATTGAGAGTTTGATATGTGCTAAGCATAGCATGGCTGAGGGAGAGGATTAAAAATAAATCAGAAAAATTGTGACTCTTAAAGATATTATAAGCAAGTAATAGATATTACACATATCTATTAATAGTCCTATTATAATGCAAAGTAACTTTATCATTAGGTATAAATGAAGTGCTCTAGGAGTTCCAGTGAAGGAAGGATCTGATTAATTACTATGGTTTTGGGTGGTCAAGGAAACCTCCCTGGAGGCAGGTACATCGGCAATGACCTCTGCAGAATGGCTAGGATTCAGGTACAGTGAGATAGGGAGGAAAGACATTCAGTGTAGACAAATTGTTTGAGCAAAAGCACAGATGGACAAGCAAGGTGTGGAAGGGAAGTTTTTCAGTTGCCTGGGTTACAGGGTGCAGGGAATTCATTGAAAGAAAGGTTGGAATGGTGTGACAAACTAGTGTCACTAGTGTGGGTTTCATTATCCTTGTGGGTATTGGATGAGGATAAGTTGTGTTTTCCTAAAGTCAAATAATGTGCTTCATTCTCTTCCAAGTTAGATAGGGTATCTATGGAGACTGTTGTTGATTCTTAGTATATAGAATAGATTCCCAAATATTCGAACTTAAAATTTAAAAACATACTTTCCAATAAAAGCAATTTGAGGGGGACTGGTTTAAAAGAACTCTAGCCTGTATAAATTCATGTTTTTGTATAAATTGTTTCTGTATAAATTCATGATATTTTGAGAACATTTCCTGAATCACATTTAAAAAAATCTGAAATGTTCCCTGTAAAACATTTCCTGAGGGTTGATGTGTACTCCACGGTATCAATAATGTAGCAATTTTATGTTAAGAACTAGGCAGCTACAAAGTGAATGAATTGTTAATGTTTTTTTGACCCGAGTTTGTTTTGCTATGTAAAATCTGGAGGAACTAGTTTTATAAAAGAAATAAAAATGATTATTATAATTGAATGTTTTGAACTGCTACTGTTAAGGTCTCAGAGAATGTGCTGTGAGGGTTAATAACTCTTGGAGAGGGAAAAATTTTTATATCCTCAGCAACCTGCAGCACTGTGAAATGTTTCCAAGGGTAATTTTCTTGAAGTTAAAGTTGGGGTTATTAAGGTTCACTTAGCAGATAAAGTTTGCTACAATTTTCTGGGACTCTATGATAAGATGACAAGATTTCTCATTTCTAAAACCAGGACAGAATACTAGAGGGCCATGAACCATGCTCTGGGGACATTCCTAGCATTTCTCTTTCACACAGAGTCCTACTGACAAAAGATATTTGAGGGTGCTCAAGACGAATTTTACACAAGTAGCCATTTTTTGCAAATAGAAAGATTTTGATGAGGTTTATGAAAACA
This sequence comes from Sturnira hondurensis, assembly GCF_014824575.4. Classification (NCBI taxonomy): domain Eukaryota; kingdom Metazoa; phylum Chordata; class Mammalia; order Chiroptera; family Phyllostomidae; genus Sturnira; species Sturnira hondurensis. The sequence goes on from NW_028092059.1 coordinate 10,987,044, forward strand.
CTAAAATATTAACTAATATCAGACTTTAAGCATAATTGCTATTTATCAAGATTTAATTAACTGGTATAGAAATACTTAAAATGATTATATATATTTTTTGCTTTTTCAATACAGATTTCTTAATAAACAAACATTTTAAATTAAAACAACAATTTTCAGTAAGAAAAATCATTTAAATATGACAAAATATTTAGGTTACATTCAATTGTATCATATGATGGTTTAAAAATAATTAATATATAAGTAAGAAAATGTAGATCAAGATACATTCTTAAAACACTGCCTGTACTTCTAATGATTAAAAACTGGCTAACCAAACCAATATGATTTGAAAGAGTCCTCCCAGGCTCATCTTAAGAAGGTGATGTGCTTTCTGATGAATGAGATCGTATAAAAAGTGGCATATTGTTTCCTTTCAAGATAGAGCATCAAAATGACATTAATTAAACCATAATAGTATTTAGATAAAGATCACTTTATTAAATAGATACATATCACTATTTCACTATTTTTAAGGCACAGTTTAAATACACAAAATTCACCCCTCTTAGAGTTCTATTCTGTGAATTTTGAATTATTTTTAAATTGAATTTATTATGGTGACACTGGTTAACAAAATTATACAGGTTTCAGGCACGCAATTCTACAACACATCATCCGTACACTGGGTTGTGTGTTCATTGCCCAAAGTCAATTTTCCATCACCATTTATCCACACCTAACCTCCTCCACATTTCTCCACCCCTCCTGCCCTCAATTGCCACACTGTTGCTGGTACTCATGAGTTTGTTTTCTTTTTCTTTTTTCACATCCCCCTACCAACACTGTCCCCACCCCATACCTGTCAGCCTGTTTTCTATGCTTCTGTTACAATTTTGCTTGTTAGTTCACTTTGTTCCTTATATTCCACATATGACTGAAATCATATGGTACTTGTCTTTCTCTGATTCGATTATTTCACTCAGCATAATGCTTTCCAGGTCATCACAAAGCCATCAAGGTATAGAAGTTTTTCATCAATCCATACACTTTTCATATGTCTGCTTTAGTCAACTTTTCTCTACAACCTAGCCTCTAGCCATCATTGATCTGCTTTCTATTCTATTCTAGAATTTTGCCTTTTCCAGAAGTTCATTTAGATGGAATCATATAGCACATAGCATTTTGGTTTTGTTTTTTTTCATTCAATATTGTGCATTAAATTTCATCCATGTTATCATGTATAGCAGCTATTTTTATCTTGGTATTGCTGGGTGACATTCCATTGTTTATTACTCAACCACTCTCCTTTGGAAATTTTTATTTTTTCCAAGATCTTGGTGATTATGAAGAAAGATGCTACAAATATTTGCATTCAATACTTTTGTGAAAATTAATTTTTATTATATTTGGTTAGTTCCTAGGAGTCAGATGTCTGGGCTATACGGTAAGTACATATTTAACTTTATAAGAAACTACCACTGTTTTTTGAAGGTGCTATAACATTTTGCATTTCCACCAATAATTTATTAGAGTTCCAGTTGAGCCATATTCTCAACAGGTCCACATTTTCACCAGCTCTTGATCTTGTTAATTGTTGCTGCTCTTGTTGTTGTTAATAAAATGTTAGCCAGTACACTGTGTGTGGAATGGCATTTCACTGTGGTTGTAAATGATGCTTCTCTAGTGACTAATGATATTGACCATTTTCTCAATATGCTTATTTGCTCTATGTATGTCTTCTTTGATGAAGTATGTGTTCAAATCATTTCCTTATTATTTAAGTTGTTTATTTTCTTTTTATTGATAGTCTTTTAAAATTATACAATTGGGTTTATAAATACTAAACGTTAGTTTTATTGTTCATATAACTAACTTAATAATATTAATTCTGAATTTGATAGCTTCTGATTCAATAATCACATCTGTGTTCTAGAAATTTTGTGTGGTTTGACATTGGACTTTGAATTGTAGATATGGTAAATGAGATAAAAATTAAAATGCTATTTTGAAAATTTCACTTGACAAAAGTGCTGTTGTAAGCTAGGTTAAAATTAAAAATATTTCTTTTTCAGGTTATAAATACATTATTCTCTTTGAGAACAAATTTGGATTTTTTGGTGGTGTTTTTGCAAACAGTAATTTAATGTTCATCTATTCAACTATGTGATGATATGTCTTCCTAAAATCTCCAATCTAAAAGCTGCTCTGGAATTTTTGAGATTTCCATAGCCTCTTTCATTTAAAAACCTCCAAATACTGATGATTTTGTATTATCTGAAAATCTAGCTTCTACAAACTGAGGTCAGTTTTCTATGTGATTTGCTGCCAGTGTTCCAGATGCATATGGTTTTGTGTATGGGCTCTCTGATGGTGAAGAGGTTGAGGTCTCCCTGCCAGTATGTAAGGGGATTTCCCAGAGCTTAGCATAACAGAGTGCAAAACAGATACAGAAACTGCGCGGTGCATGGTCTGCTTAGAATGGTGTTCTTCCCAGTGTGTTAATAGAATGCTTTTCTCATTACACACTGTGTGAAAACCATAATTATCTGGTCAGAGGATGGCTGCTCTGCCTAGTTCACCTTTACAGTCAGGTGCAGTCATCTCCCAGCTGCTGTGAAGGCCGGCTGCTAATAGCTCATCACTGCCCTTTTTTTCTGGAGAATTAGCCTTTTATTAAACACTAGCTGTCTGACATAGAAGGTAGCATCTTGTCCACCCTAACAATCCAGGTAACACATAGCCAATGATTGACTGGCTAAAGGGCACAAAAATGGGGGCTACCTTGCCACAAAGTGGGACTACTTTTGTGGTGTATTTTGTGCTCTTCCTGGGTATCAAACTGAAGCAAATCTGGAACGGAAACTGTACTTTGCTTCCAAAACATTTTCTCAGTAAATCACTTGCTTTAGAAAGCCTACCTCAAGCTCTGGTAGGAAGAACTTTGATTTCAGACAACTAACTATATTTGGGGGGAAAAATGCTCATTACTGCTAACTCTTGGAGAGTCAGTGAACTTTGCATGTTAGAAAATATAATGTTCTGCAGTCACCAGTATTGTTTTGATTAATCCATAATTTCCCAAATTTATGTAAATAAATCATTTTTTTCTATAGTAACATGTTACTTATTTCAGTTCTACTGTTTCTCTTGGGGAAAAATGGCTTAGAATTTATGATTTTTCATTTAAAGCTAGAAGACACTAAATTTAGAATTGAAAACTTTTACCTATTTCTTCCAAGACAGTGCCACTTTTGGTTCAGGCTCTTTAAGTTCCAGGGAGGACCATGCCATCTAGTTGGCAGGTTGCATTACAAGGCAGTTGAGATTTCAGTCAGACATCAAAGGAGACCAATGTCTTTCAGGAAACCCCCTTGTTGCTATGATCAGCTCTTTTTTGAGAATCCTAACTTAGTGAATTTAAATTCTAACTCCTTTATAATAACACTTACCTTTCTTTTCTTTGATTACCTATTGTTAAGAAGACCATACCTACTGTTTCCTCTGCATAGTAGAGTCTAGTATTTACTTGCTGTCTAGGGTAAATCACAGTGTTTCATTTTAAAAGTGTCCTGGTTTAGGTAATAAATTATATGATTAACATACCTATAATCTCAATGTCTTAACTTGTTGGACTCTGGAACTCTTCTGAGACCTAATGTCATACCTGATGCCACCCTGTACTATTGAGTTGGCCAACAGTGTTGATATTGTATTATTTTGTGAATTCTTTCTACCTAGTGTCCTCTGCCCACTTGATACACTGGAATCTAATATAGAAATAAATTGGGGTTACCATGCCCAGGGAGAAGTTGTTAAACTTATTTAAATAGGTGAATTATAGTATATAAATATAGTTTCCTTTCAGCTGTAGTCTTAACATCTGTTTACCATACCACCAATTCTTTTTCTGTACTTCAGAGAAATAGGAAGTTTGTACATTTTTTTCTTTTGTAAAATTCTAGTTCTAAGATAGAATAGTGTGTGATCATCACTACTTCTGCCAACTTTGAGCTAAAATGGTGTGAAAATATCAAAAGTGTTGAATGTAAAACAAACCTTGGGAGAATATAGCTACAGTCAAAAATAGGTCACTTACAGCTCAGGACTACAGAAGTAACCAAGATTTAAGAAATTTGGTTGAGTATGAGAAATAGTAAAAGAAAAGAATACTTCAAGAATTTTGAAACAGTTTTTATTCTCATGAATAGAAAAATAAATCCTTTATAGTTTCTATTTCAATAGTCATTTTATATTATTTTCCTTTGAACTTAAAACATAGACCAAATTCATATATTTTAAATCTTTACATTGAACTTTACAATATCACAAATGCTCCTTAAATGTGACTTTTCTGTGTGGCCAGCAGAACTCATATGTTTCACTATATAGGAAATGGATTAAGGGAGAAAAAGAATCAATCTACTTGTGCTCAGGAGTGTGGAAGTTCTACATCTCTGTCAAGAATAACAATGTAGTTCATATTTTGTTATATTTTTCTGCACTGACAAAATGTTAATGTAGTTTTATGTTCACTTACAACAGAATATCCTACCAAAAGTGGTAAAATTTATAGGTGAGATCATATGGTGCTTGTCTTGCACTGCTTGGCTTATTTTGCGCAGTATAATGCTCTCCAGTTCCATCCATGCTGTTGCAAAGGGTAGGAGCTCCTTCTTTCTTTCTGCTGCATGGTATTCCATTGTGTTAATCAGGGGTGTCAAACTCATTTTCACCGGGGGCCACATCAGCCTCACAGTTGCCTTCAGTGGGTTGAATGTAATTTTAGGACTATATAACTGTAACTACCCCTTACTAGGGGCAAGGAGCTTGGAGCTGTTGCCAGATAGAAACAAGGTGAAGGGCTGGATTTGGCCCATGGACCTTGTGTTTGCCACCTGTGGTGTAAATGTACCATAGTTTTTTGATCCACTCATTTACTGATGGGCACTTATGCTGCTTCCAACACTTGGCTATCATAAATTGTGTTGCCATGAACATTGGAGTGCATAGGTTCTTTTGAATTGGTGTTTCAGGATTCTTAGGGTATAGTCCCAGCAGTGGAATTGCCAAGTCAAAAGGCAGTGCCATTTTTAGTTTTTTGAGGAACATAATCAACAAAACAAACAAGCAAGCAAAATATAATTAGGCATTGAAATAAAGAACAAACTGACAGTAACCAGAGGGGAGGGAGAGAAGGGGGAAAGGGTGGTCAAGGAACTTGTATAAAGGACCCATGGACAAAGCCAGAGAGGGGTCAGATTGAGAGTAGGAGGTTGGGGTGGGTGAGGTGGGGGAAAGTGGTGCTAGGAAAATGGAGGCAACTGTACTTGAACAATAATAAAATTTTTTAAGTGGTAAAACTTTTTCTCAAAATGTTGAATTCTTCAAAGATTTCCTATGGCTGATAGTTCTACTGGTATTCTAACAAGAAATAATTTCGTTTAAAATGTTGATGTATGAGTATAGAGATTGGTGAACAAATCTAAATTTGATTTAATTTTTCAGATTCTTCTCCGTAAGGCTCATTTACCCTACAATTTTCATAGTACAATAATAAAAAAGTCCATAACAATATGGGGCTATGTTTAAACACCAAAATGTGTTTTTGGTTAAAAAAAACTCATACAAAAGTCATTATTTAGTTTATACCCCCAAAATATGGAACACCATCGTTTCTTTATAATACTGGGAACATTATCAGAAGCCCTAGGTCTAGCTCCATGAATTATAAATTCATGTAATTACACTAGAAACTCAGCTCTGATAAGGTAGAAACATAAAATAGTCCCATGGATGTCCAACATGTAAACAATTATAAAAACCAAGTGAAATATGCATGTATACACACACGGGTATATATGTATACATACACACTAAAAAATGAGAGTTTGCAGCTTTCTGGCTCAAGTATACTGCCCAAGACCCAAAACTAATAGTCGAAGAAAATGACATTTGAGAAACAGAAATTATAGTGGGAAAACAACAAATTTATCAACTCAAAGTACTAGAAATTAGTGTTTGGCTCTATAAAACATCTAGAAATTTAAAAGGCATAAATAAACTAGGAAGAAACAAAGGATTCAACACATTTATAGCATAAAATGCCCAAGTCTTTGGCTGGCAGTTAAATTATGCATGCACACAAAAGACACCACAAAGGGCACACTAAAAAGGAATACAGAGATCAGAAAGAATACTCTTGGAACTTAGAGAAATAGGGAGCCAGAAATGTGAATCTGATGCTTTTCTGAAGCGACTGGATCCTCCAATTATAAATATATTGGGGCTATAGAAAACCTGAAGGGTGAGATTACAGAACCGAAAGCCAACCAAGTAGCTGGAATTAAGGATATCTTGAAAAACAAGAAAATCTCCCAGATTTTGTAGGTGAAAGAGAATCTCATGTGGATTAGATTAAATAAAAATGCAGCAATGGGAAAGCATACAAACAGGACACAGATATAAGTAGCTGGATAACTTGAAGCAGAAATGGTTTGTGATTTGGTTATGGGCAACTGAAGTACTGATTAGAACACAAATCCAATAATTCTTGGAACATTGTCTATTGTCACTCCAATAAATGATCTAAAATGTGCAAGTAAGAACCAAATCACCAGACATACAAAGAAACACCAGACATATGTAGGCAAAAAATTAAATAAATAAAAAGAAGCAGTCAATAGAATCTTATTTGTAGTAGGTCAAGATATTAAAATGAACAGAGAAAGATTTCAAAGCAACCATTCTAAATGTGTCCAAAGAATTAAATGAAAGTATATTCGAGTATCTGAAAGCAAATACAGCATCAATAATTGAACAGACTAGAAATCTCAACAAAGAAATGCAAACTCTTTAAAAAACAATAGATCTATAATTACTGAAATAATAAGGTGAGAACAATAGTCTGAACAGATATATAGCAAAAATATGGGCATAAATATAATCATATCAATATTTGCAGTAAATGTGAATAGACTGAGCAATCGAACAAAAAGGCAGAAATTGTTAGTATTTATACAAATCAAAACCAAGTCCCTGTAAAGACAGCAGTGAAGGTAAATGTGGTACTCAAATCCTCCCACAACTACATCAAAGTACAGCTAAATTACAGAACAACCATCATTCAGAATTACCTAAAATCTTCATGAACAGAAGGCCTCTAACTAAGAATATAAAGAAGAAGCCATATAGAGATTGCTAAGAGGGGTGAAGATGCAAATGGGCTAGTCCCATACCCTTGTGTGGTGGATACAAGTCAGGAGGGGTATCTCAGCTGTGAAGACCTACCCTGAGGAGTGAGGTGTCCCAGCCCTACACCAGGCAGTACAGCCCAGGCTTCCAATGCTAGAAAAGAGGAGTTCCCATAACTGGTGGCTATAAAATCCAACAGAGATTGTGACTGAGTGAGACAGAGAGCTACTAAAGTTCCAGGTGGTCCTGTTAAAGAGAATATGGATGAACTTACTTGGACTCACTTACTTTGGTTCCAGGGCTGGGGCATCAGGCACATAAGGGGAGGAAGTGAGTAGTCTGGCATTGGAGCTGGAGCTGGAGAAGCAGGTTTCTCACAGATAGAAGTGCTGGCAGAGGCATTTATTCTGTTTGTGAGCCCTCCTCACACAGCTGGCTCTATCAACCTGGCTAACACTGTTGATTCCCTAAGACTCAGCCCCAACCAACTTGCGGGCCCAAATCAAGCCATTTCCAGGGGTTTTTCCATTAAAACAAACACACAAACAAACAAACAAAAACCTCCTGGCTCATGTTTTAGACTTTCTTAAAATTCCTGAAACAAGAAGCATTTGGCCTTGGCATGCCTCATACCTCCTGTTAAGTGGCTCCAGGCTCAGCAGTAGAGGAAGGCTGCCTCCTTTTACAACTTGTCCTTTCCTGAGCACCTTCAAGCCCAGCATAAGTAGCACACATCTGCAGGTCACTTTTTAGCTCATGTTGGGTAACCCTTTTTAGCTCATTCAGGGAACAGGTTGTGGTTGACTTTGGCCCGTATTTTTCTGGGAAGCTCCAGAGGCAGCTCACTTGGTGGTCAGCTCTGATCATGTCAAAGCACCAGTGAACCTCCTCCACAAAGGACACAATGAAGGAGTATACTCAGCAGGCATCCTGGTCTGTGTGGTAGGCCCTTGCACAGCATTCTTCCACAGTGGTCACAGCTGGTCCTTGCAGCCAATTTCCCTAGGCACTCCCACTGAAGTGGCAACAGCAAGCAAGGCTGATCTACAGAGGAGGGTGTACGCAGCCCACATGGGGGCATACCTGGGTTGCCCAGCTTGAGGGATTGAAAAGGCTATACCACTGGACCCTACAGGACACCATATAAGGCCACTGTACCTTGGAGTAGAGTGGAGATAGGGCAGTTCTACCCAGTTCTCCAAGTCTATGTCCAAGTAGAGTTGGAGATAGGGCAGTTCTACCCAACACTCAAAACCAAACACAATGAGGCTGCCAAAAGGGTAAAAAAAGAAACATGTGCTAAGTGAAAGAATAGAACAAAATTCTGGAAAAAGAACTAAATCAAATGGAGACATTTTCTGATTGATTTTTTATTCATATTCTTTAAATATTTGAAAAATGGACTTTAAGTTTTTACTATAAAATCGAGGTATATTTTATATTTGGATTAAGTACAAAGTACTATGTATTCACCCAGCAAATATATTCTTTATTTTATTTAAACCTTCTATCTCCTTTATGTTCCGTCTTCTCTGTAAAATTATAGAAAAGATGTGATTTAAGTTTGGAGTGTTGATAATTTCTTCTATTGTTAACAATGATTTTCTTTAAATATTTTGGTGCTCTGATTTTTAGTGGATAAAAACCATCAAGATTACTTTAGCTTTGACATAAATTTAAATTTTTATTGATACAAAGCACGGGCCTGCAAACCAGAGGATCGCGGTTCGATTCCCAGTCAGGGCACATGCCTGGGTTGCAGGCCAGTTCCCAGCAGGGAACACACAATACATTGTGTGTCCTCGGCAGAGGCAACCATATGTTGATATTTCTTTCCCTCTCTCCTTCCCTTCCCCTCTAAAGATAAATAAATAAAATGTTTAAAAAATTGTATTGATACAAATTTTCTACATGGATGGAACCTATTATATTTTTCTTTATCCTATTATATTTAACCTCCCCAAATTAATATTAATAGATCTCTAATTTTTAATCTCTTTTGTATATCTATTTGTGATAGGCAGAATTTTAAGATAGCTCCCAAGTTTCCTGATTCTGGCGTATACATCCTGTACATGTTGGAGAAACTTGTCAATATGATGGTACAGTCACCCTTTTTACCATGTTACATTATAAAAGAAAGAGAGATATTACTCCACTAAAAAACTCAATTTTAGTAGACTGAAGAGAGAGTCTCCTTCTGGCCTTGAAGAAACAAACTGCTCATCTGTAAGGGGCCATTAGTCTCCAGCTGACAGCAAGAAAATGAGGATATCAGCCTTATAACCATAAGAAAACTCAATTATTTACATAATCTGAATTAGCCTGGAAGAGAACTCTGAGCTCTAGATGAGAATGCAGATAGGCAGCACTTTGATTTCAGCCTTTTAACACCCTATGCAGAGAACCTCACCACACTGGTCTGGACTTTTGACCTACAGAAACTGAGAGATGTAAACACGTGTTGCTTTAAGTTTGTACTCATTTGTTATTCAGTAAAAGAAAATGAATATACTATTGACACTTGAGGGCTATTCTGACTTAGTTTGTGGCTTAGGTGTTTAAAAAACTATATTTAATGGCAAGACATGTAATGAATTTATATGAATGTCTCTAAGTGAAAGAAGCCAATTTGAAAAGGGTATATGGTATGATTTCAACTATATGACATTCTGGAAAAAGCAAAACAAGGAAACAGTAAAAATATCAGTGGTTGTCAGTGGTTAGTGGGAACAGAGGGATGAATAGATGGAACATAGAGGATATTTAGGGTAGTGAAATTATTCCATATGATACTTTAATGGTGGATACATATCATTATACATTTGTCAAAACTCAGAAATCACAGCACCAAGAGTGATCCCTAATGTTAACTACAGACTTTGGGTAGTAATATGTCAGTAGAGGCTCATCACTTGTATCAGCTGTATCACTCCGGGTCAAGGTGTGGACAGCAGGGTGAGGCTGAGCTGGTGTGGGATCAAAGCCCAAATGAAAACTGCACTTGCTGCTCCATTTTTATGCAAACCTAAAAATTAAATCCTTTAAAAACTATACTGAATTTCTCAGTTGTTATATTAGCTGGTATTCCTTATAACCCCTTATAAATTCTTATAAATTCCTTATAAATTCTCAATATGAGACAGATTATTTTCCCTCTAGTTTTAGTTTTGTCAGTCATTATGAAGTATTTTATCCTATTTTGTGGGACATTACTATGAAGTGTTAAGTAGTTTCTGTCACTGAACTTTGGAAACAAAAAGAGAAAAATACTTTCATACCTATATTATCCAATAATGTAAGTATTAATAAATAAACCAGTTTATCATGTCTTCAAGTACTTTAATGTCCATGACAAATACAATATCTCAATGTCCACTTGCTTTAGATTGAGATCCAAACTCTTGTACTCAGATGTTTTCAATGCCAATCACAGGAGATATTTCTACAAATTTTAAAGTGCATTAAGCTAAATATACTGTAGAAAATATTGTGTCAACCAATGGAGGCTTAAAATGTGATTGAGTTCATGTAGTTTGACATACATAGCAATTTAGCTAAGTAATAAACAATAACATATTCTTTCAAATGTGGCAGAAATTGATAATCGGCATATTAGATCTTTAATTAAATAATAAAGTCATTAGTGTTCCTTGTTAAGGATTTAATTATCTTTATTATTTCTCTGTTATGCTCTGCCCATTATGTCAGCCATATATACATATGAATATGGGATGATTTAAATGTACTAATCTGTGCTAATAAGTTTTTATTTTATTTAAATTAATTTAATTTAATTTGAAAACTAATATTTAATTTCATATTGGAAAACTTAAATTAAAAAATAAATTTATTGATTTTAGAGAGAGAGCAGAAAGGAGAAGACAGAAACGTCATTTTGTTTTTCCACTTATTTATGCATCCATTGGTTGATTCTTATATATGACCTGATCAGGAATCAAACCTCCAACATTGGTGTATTGGGGTAGTGCTCTAACTGAGCTACCCAGTCAGCGCTTACTAGAAACTTTTAAGTATGTTTGGAAAATTGGGGTAGCAGAATCTACTTTTTCTACTGCACATTGTATGAAATTAAATAGAGATCACTTTGCAAGAGCATGGATGGAACTCGAGAGCATTATGTTAAGTGAAATAAGCTAGGTGGTAAGGGACAAATACCATATGATCTCACCTTTAACTGGAACATAATCAACAAAGGAAAAAAGCAAACAAAATGTAACCAGAGTCATTGAAATTAAGAACAATGTAACAATAGCCACAGGAGAGAGGGGTGGGGACAGTGGGGAGAAGGGTTCTCAGGAACTACTATAAAGGACACACAGACAAAACCAGGGGGGAGAGTGGAAGCAAGGGAGGGAGGTGGGTTTGGCTGGGGTTGTGGGGAGTGTTAGGGGGTAGATGCAGACAACTGTTATTGAACAACAATACAATACTTTTTAAAAAAGATATTGACCTTGGGAAAAGAAATAGAGATCAAGTATTTTCAATGAAAATTCAGTGTTCAAATCAAGATGTTAAGTATAAAATGCACACTAGATTCCAAGACATAGTATAAAAATGTAAAATATATCACTAAGAGTGTTTTGTATGCATTATATGATCAGCTGATAATATTTTGGATATATGGGGCTAAGTAAAAACATTTAAAATAAATTTCTCATGTTTGTTGTTGTTGTAGCTGTCATTGTTTTCCTTAATTTTTTTACTGTGGCTACAAGAAATTAAAATTACACATGTGACTTTTATTATATTTCCATTGGACAGTCTACTGTAATATAATCTTGATCTTTTATTTTATTTTATTTTATTAATTGAATTTTCATTTTAATTCTTCATGGGAAATATGTAGTCATTTAAAAAATAGATAAAAATTATAGACCTTTGAGAAAATTGTATAAAATTCACATTTCAGCTTGTATAATTGACATGATTTAGGTGGATAAATGGGATGTTTTCCTCAACTGTAATATGAATTTCAGTGGAAGAATTCATTTTAGCATCAGTTACATAGTTTTTCCACAGTTATTTTGAGATTGAAAATAAAAAAAAATGCTTTTGGACCTGGAACCTAATGAATAACTGAATGAGAGCAGCTCCATCAGGACTTTATGAAAAAATAAGAGTATTTGTTAATTCATTTTGTTTTTTTCCCCTTTCCCTGAACTCATACATTTCTTCTCTTAAACTGGTAGAAGAAAATAAGTGGAACCTCTCATTGAATTCTAACCTTCCTTAGTTGTTCATCCTCCAAAGAACACCACACTACTTTTCAGGAGATGATAATTAAGGCCAAAGTGGTGTTCTTCAAGGTTCCCTCATCTCAATTTATGCTAAGATCAAGAATTAAATAAAAAAAATATTTAAAAAAAGTTTAGGCTTCTGTTTGTGTTGAGTTTTTGGAATATAATTAATGTCTACTTCAGGTTTTGGATGGGTGTATTTACCAACCTACAAATTTTATATTTGTTATTAGTAAAGTTTTAGAAAAGGAAGGAAAATATATATGTATCTATATCTATGGCCTGTGCAGGAAGCATCCAGCCATGTAATATTAAAATTAGAGACATTTATTGAAGAAGATACAAGATACAAGATACAAGAAACATTGTACATAGGACAGTGATGCCTCAGTCCCCTTCAAAGTAGGCACCTTGGGACCTCACACAGTTCTCCCAATCGTCATCAGCTGCCTTGTCATATTTTCCTGAATCTCATCATTGATATGAAATCTCTTCCCTTTCTTTTTCTTTTTTGAGATTAAAGCAGACTTTATTTAACTTTTAATATATTTTATTGATTACACTATTACAGTTGTCCCATTATTTTCTCTCTTTTATTCCCATCCACCCTGTACCCTCCTCCCACCGGCATTCCTCCACCTTAGGTCATGTCCATGGGTCACATATAAGTTCTGGGGCTTCTCCATTTCCCATACTATTCTTAACCTCCCCTGTCTATTTTATATCTACTATTTATGCTTCTTATTCCCTGAACCTTTTCCCATATTCTCCCCTCTCCCCTTCCCTGCTGATAACCCTCCATGTCATCTCTATTTCTGTGAATCTGTTCCTGTTCTAGTTATTTGCTTAGTTCATTTTTGTTTTTGTATTTTTTTTTTTTAGGTTTGGTTTTTGGTAGTTGTGAGTTTGTTGTCATTTACTGCTCATATTTTTGATCTTCATCTTTTTCATAAATAAGTCCTTTTAGCATTTCATATAATGGCTTGGTGATGATAAACTCTTTTAACTTTACCTTATCTGGGTAGCATTTTATCTACTCTTTCATTACAAATGGTAGCTTTGTTAGCTAGAATAATCTTGGATGTAGGTCCTTGCCTTTCCTGACTTCAAATACTTCTTTCCAGTTCCTTCTTTCCTGCAAGGTTTCTTTTGAGAAATCAGCTGATAGTCTTATGGGAACTCCTTTGTAGGTAACTGTCTCCTTTTCTCTCATTGCTTTTAAGATTCTCTCATTATCTTTAATCTTGGGTAATGTAATTATGGTGTGTGCTTCCTTGGGTCCATTCTTTGTGGCTCTCTGAGGTTCCTGGACTTCCTGGAAGTCTATTTCCTTTACCAGATTGGGAAGTTCCCCTTCATTATGTTTTCAAATAAGTTTTCAATTTCTTGCTCTTCCTCTTCTCCTTCTGGCACCCTTATGATTCAGATGTTGGAATGTTTAAAGATGTCCTGGAGGTTCCTAAGCCTCTCCTCATTTTTTCTGAATTCTTGTTTCTTCATTCCGTTCTGGTTGAGTGTGTATTTTTTCCTTCTGCCTCAAACCATTGATTTGAGTCCCAGTTTCCTTCCCTTCACTGCTAGTTCTCTGTATATTTTCCTTTATTTCACTTTTCACAGCCTCCACTTTTTTCTTTATTTTGCAACCAGACTATAGGGAACCGATCAGCACGGCAATGGTGAATGTAGCCCAGTATTGATCCAGAAAACTGTTCAATGAGAGGTGGCACCCAGGAACCAGGTGTGCAGATCAGCTTTCCCATGGGGAATCAGGCCTGCATTGTACCTAGGCTGCTATGAGACTTGCTTTTGCTAAAACTCCCTCACCTTGAGAGCTAAGACTGCAGATGTTTAATGCATATCTCTGACACAATTCCCTAAAGTCTGTCCTAAGACATCCCAAGGATGAAATGTAACCAAATCAATAATTTTTATCATTCTCTTGTATTTGCAACTTTTTCTCCTTTACTGTTATCTGTAAGAAGTACCACTTAACTAAATCTAGAAATAATAAGAACCTTCTCTGATGTAATGAGACTGGAAACCAATAAAAGCCTGTCCAGGGAAGGGTCAGGGTGCTCTCCTCTTGAGAGAATGTTCCTGCTGTCCCTTTTTCTCCACAGGACTCAGTAGTCCATGTGAATTTCTTGTATCTCATGCACAACATCGCAGACCCCAAGAGGGTCCCCATCACCATACTCCACCATTTCTGTGAGCAGCCTGATTACCAATGTTTTAAGCTCTGCATCTGATATATTGGCTATCTCTTCATTGCTTAGTTGTATTTTTTCTGGAGTTTTGATCTGTTCTTTCCTTTGGGCCATATATATTTTTTTTGTCTCAGTGTACCTGTTACTTAGTAAGGGGTGGAGCCTTAGGTGTTCACTGGGGTGGGGCAACCCACATTGCTGTGTTGTGGCACTGTATGTGGGGAAGGGGTCCCAGAGGGAACAACGCTGCTTGCTCAGCTCTCAGCAGGCTTTCAGTCACTTTCCCTACTACCCACAAGCAAATTCACCCCTTCTGGTGCTGATTCCCAGGTGGGTGATTTTATGTACATTCTAGGACGCTGTGGGTCTCTCCAACAAACTCTCCTGTGAGGCTGGGTGTTTTCCTGCCACCTCAAGCCCCACAGGTTTTTCCAGTCAGAGGTTTGAGACTTTATTTCCCTTCACTGGAACCTTGGGTTGTGCAGTCTCTCCTACTCCCCAGTTGTTCCTCCTGGTTTATCTGCACACAAATGTGGGACCACCCAGTCCACCAGCCTCTGCCTCACACAGTCCACCAGCTGCCGTCTTGCTGTGAGTCCTCTCTACCCTGGCTGCCTGTCTCTGCCCATCCCACTGGTCTGGATGAATGTTTCTTTTTTAACTCCTTAGTTGTCAGACTTTCACAAAGGTTGATTTTCGGGTAGTTCTGGTTATTTTTCGTTTTTAAATTTGTTATTGTCCTTCTTTTGATTGTACAAGGAGGCACAGTGTATGTACCTATCTAAAACATCTTACCTTTCAAAGGAGATTTTAGTGTTGGGAAAAGCCAGATATTGCAGGGTATCATATTTGAGTTGTAGCGGGGCTGAGTCAGCTGAGTAACTTGATGTTTCACCAAAAAAAATCTGCATTGGATGTGATACATGAGCGGGTATGTTATTGTGATGAAGTTGCCAATCATCAGTCCCTCATAGCTGCAGACTTCTGAATCATCCAAATAGTTTTTGTGGAGGAATGGTGAAGCTTAATGCATAATTTGATACAGATTCGTTGCTCTACTTGTTCAGTCATCTTGAATGCGATGGTCACACAGTACACATATTCACTCAATGGCGTCTACCACCCCCTCTGACTAGTACAATGAAATCATCATTGTTCATGCATGTGCATTCCAGTCCACTCTCCTTGGCTACCAGATTACATCAGTGTTACACAACTGTTCTTGTTATGTTAACAATGGCTGGACTTTTTCCAGACAGGCTGTATATATTTATGTGCATGTGTATGTATACACACATATATATATATATTATGTGTATATATAAATATACATATATATTTATAGCTGCAGGCTTATTTGGTTAATTCTTATAGTTCGATTTTTTAAACTCAAATGAAAAGTTATAAGTGAAAGTGATTTGCACACTACATCTTTAATCACTTTTTTTCTTTAATGCTAAAGTGAGGAAAATATTGGGGTATATTTATAAGTTGCTATGTGAGCAGTTATGTGAAATTTATGCTGTGTAATGGATTATGGAAAGCAGCTTTGAACAAACTAAATGCCCATTTCATTTGATCAAAACATGTTTTTACAAATCCAATAATTATGCATCGTACTGTTTTTTTAAAGTTTTCCAAAGTGTGGTAAACAAGCACTAGGTTTTTCTCATTTGCACAGTAATATGGACTCATAGGCTAAGGGTGATTTATGTACTGAGGTAATTTAAATTCCATACCTTCAAAGTCACAATGCATATGTTACATGCCTATAATTATGCTCCTCCGGGGGTACAAGCCAAGGAGGTGGCAGAGTCAGACACAGAAAAAAAAAAGGAGATTGATGATATGGTATTTTGCTAATACAATGCAAGGCACTAACAGATTGTAAACCTCATTCTTGCCTTTCCTACTAGCACCTTCTAAATTACATTTTCAAACTGATGTCTTTACTGATCTCTCATTAATAAACCCTGCCTTCATTATGAAAATCCCCTTGTAAAAGATAAACAAAAAATAATATTTTAAACATTAGACTTCAACCTTTCTCAGTTTAAGGAGAAAGTACTTTTTCCAACAACTCACATTGACAGTTATTAAATTTGAGATATACTTAAGTATCAAACTTTTGTTTTTTGAAATTTTAAGTTATTTGAGGGAGAAAAACTGGTGTATGGGAATCAAGAAAATGCATTGACGTCCTTTGAAAAGTTGTGTGAAAGGAAGGATATTTTAGGAGAGTACTACTCATTTTACAACTTTTAAGTTACAATTCCTACACATACTGTTGTTTTAAAAAGAATGAGGTGGGTTTTCTTAGGTTTCCCGCAGGTTGCTAGGCATTTTCATATTCTTAAGCATTGGATGACCTTTAAACACACTGAACATTTATACGGAATACAATTAGAGCTGGTAAGCAAATTTCTATTAAATCACACATCCTAATTCTTTTATTACGCTAGTTCCATGATGTTTAACGCCCATCTCTTTTGGGTCACTTCAACTTTAGGTTGTATAGATTCTAGTTTTAGCTAAGCTGTTAATAAAATCCCAATAAATTTCCAAGTTTTAAAAATACACTTCTGTGCTCATATTTCTCTGGAAAATATATGTCTATCCCATTAAAGATAGTGCCAGAGTGTGCCTACTCAAAAAGGAAATAAATAAATACTGCTTTACATTTGGGGAGGGGCTACTTTTTAATACCATATGAGATGTGTTTGATTTTCAGTTTTATTTTTTAATGATATTTGGCCATTTCAGATCAAGATTTCTACAGACCTACTCTATACAATAGATTTGGTAGGATTATGAGAAAATGAGAAAATTATGCACACACACAAAAGTTAACTGACATGTAATATATCTAAAGGAGGGTAACAAAGTCAAAAATATGGAAACTTGCTACTGCTTACTAGAAAAGTGAAGATTCTTTTGCATAGTTTGTTAATGCTGCTTGATGTGTCTGTTTTAACTAGAATCCTTTGGAGGGGATATATCACGTAATTGAAGAGACTTCAAACTTCTGTTCTTCACATTCTTAGAAATACAATAGACTCAAACAGCTACATTTTTGAGGGTAGCTTTTTCTTTAGCGGATGCTCTTTTGACCAAAGTTTATAAAAGAAAATAATTTTAAAGTAGATAAAGGATTACGAGTGATCAGTGATTAATTTTAGGGTGAAATAGGACTGGCCATTTAAGTCACAGGATATAACAACTACCTAAAGTGTCTTTAAATGACCTCTTTGCTTTAACGTGAGTGTGTGTTTCTTCATGATTCCTTTTCTGTATCTGTACAGTGAAGTCAGTGAGGCTCATAGGGATTAATAGCATGGTGTTCACATATGTGGTTTATTGCATACATTAAAAATTATAGAAGTAGGGCTGATTTTTGAGATTATTGTACAAAGCTTCAGATTTTCTATAAATTTTGTAAATGTGAGGATATTTTTGAATTAAAAAATGTAATGGCAAGTAATCATAATATTTTTAGTATTAATAGTAATAAAGTTAGAATTATTGCAAGTATTGAAGTTGCCTTTTTATTTGATTCAGCATTTATTATATCGAACAATTCAAAATTTTATCTAATAGATTTTTTCATTAGTTTTTCCATGATTTCTTTGAAGTTACCTAGCAGTCTTTCTTTATTAAAACATTTTCATGAAGCTAAATAAAGTAATAAGTTGTTTACTTGTTTCTAAGAATTTTCTAAGTGAAGATTTGTTAAAAATTTCTTCAAAAGTTAAAAATAATACAGTCTAATGTAAATATAGTTAGTCTTCAGGTCTGAAAATTCTCCTAATTAAACAACGATCATTTTAACCTTTTATTTTTCCTAATACAACACACGAGACATTGTATATTTATTAATAATAATTCATTATTCTGGTTAATAGTTATTCAACCCACTAATACTTATTATATGTACAATTAGTTCTAGGTACTGCAGATATAAACAAAAATATGGTACATTCTTAGAGTGTTTGTGAAAATATAGAAATGCAAATACACTGACAAAAATCATTATTGCTTTAATAAAGGTATTTTAAAGATTGGTAGAAGCATAGGAAGACTACTAAATTAGAGAGGAGAAATTTCTTTCTTTTTTTAAAGATTTTATTTATTTATCTTTTAGAGGGGAAGGGAAGGAGAGAGGGGGAGAAATATCAATGTATGGTTGCCTCTCATTTGTCCCCTGCTGGGAACTGTCCTACAACCCAGGCATGTGCCCTGACTGGGAATCGAACCGTGATCATCTTGTTTGCAGGCCCATGCTCAATCCACTGAGCTACACCAGCCAGGGCAAATTTATGTCTTATAATTTTGTAGATAGTTGCATCACTCTTAAAGCTCTTTTGTATAGATGCCATATTTATAAAACATAAAAAACCTATCACAGTTTTATAAGAATTAAAAATAAATAATTATATGGACTAATTCTGGTACATTGATCAATTATTTTGGTGCCAAATAGCTAAAGGCTGGATTATACATCTGGCAAAAAATTTTCAAGAACAGTTTTAAAAACTAGACTTCTTCTTTAGATAAAGGAGGCAATAGGAAAACAATACTGCATTTAAAGAATAATTAGAATCTGTCAAAAATAAAATGAAAACTTGATATACTTAGAATCAAGAGAAATTTTTATAGTATTATAAAACCTTAGAGATTAGGTAATTAAGTACTTTTAACTTTTTTTGAGGGTCAAGCCAATCCCTTAAAAAAAGAGATCAATAGCCCTGGCTGGTGTAGCTCAGTGGATTGAGCATGGGCCTGCGAACAAGACGATCGTGGTTCTATTCTGTCAGGGCACATGCCTGGGTTGCAGGCCAGTTCCCAGCAGGGGACGCATGAGAGGCAATCACACATTGATATTTCTCTCCCTCTCTCCTTCCCTTCTCCTCTAAAGATAAATAAATAAAATCTAAAAAAAAGGAGATCAAGGATATAATACCAATAAAAATGAACACTATTTTAATTAAGTGAATTTTCACCTCCCTGAAGCCACCAAAGTATCCGACAGAGGTGTGCTACAGCCAATTAATACCAGCTCATGAGACCCATTTGTAGGCATCTTTTCCAACTTTACATCCAATGACATTACAGTGGTAGATTGTAATTGGTTGTGGTAGGAGTATTTACACCACGGAAACTAGCAAAGGCCGTGTCTCAGGGTTTCTTTTCCTCTTCCAGAAAGCCATTTTTAAACATCTGTCAGTCTGCCACTGAATACTGACTGTGGAGTGCAAGGGACTTGGGGAACACAATTGAAAAAAACATTAACTTACTGCCATATCTTTATGTTACACCAACAAACTCAGAGAAATAACATTCTCTGCAAGTTAACATATGGTGATAGATTACAATGGATGTTTAGGATAAATTACAAGTGACACTGTCATGGAGTGGATTGTGTCCCTCCAAAATTCATATATTGAAGTAATGCCCATATTTCAGAATGTGACTATATTTGGAAACAGGACCTTTAAAGAGGTGGTTAAAATGAAACCATTGGGATGCACCCTGATTTAATCGGACAGGTATTTTTAAAAGAAGAGGAAATTTGGACACACCACAAGTCATCAGAGATACATTCCCATGGAGGAAAGACTATGTGAGGACACTGGAAGAAGATGACCATCTACCTGCAAGCCAAGGAGAGGAGCCTCTGGAGAAACCAAACAAGCCAACACCTTGATCTTGGACTTCCAGCCTCGAGAATTGTGAGAAATACCTCTGCGTTGTTTAAGCCACCCACCCTATGTTACTTTGTTATGGCAGCCCTAACAAAGAATGCAGCTGTGTAGGGTCGTTGCCTAGCACAGGTTGGCAGAAAAGTGGATAGGCAGAGACGTTGCTGGAAGATCAAGGCATGAGTTTATCAAGTGTGTTTCTGGTCATTGTTCCTCCAATGACACTTCATTGTAGAAACACACATGTCCAAACAGATAGGCGTACTAAGCTTAATTTCTGCATTCCTAGAAATCAACATTTATTCTTAATTCTTTTACTCTTCTTTTTAAAAAATAGGTATTTCTTTGCATTCAGCAAATCTTGCATTAACTTTGGGGACATATTTTTGCTGTGATTCCAGAGTGAATAGATACTTGGTATAGTAAATAGGCAAATCTCTCACTAGAAAAGCATGGACATGTTTGGGAAACTCTTATCCTTGGATTATCTAAATTTCATGAACACCATCATTGTTTTTTTTAAAACAGTGAGGTATGTTGATGTATTTTCTGATCACAAACCATATGGTTTCATTTGAGAAGTATTGACAGTCACAGGAGAAAATAGAATTGTTCCCTATTGTATTATCACAAACTTCTAATGCCTGGAACTTCTATTATTAAAATATTTTCCTTCTTATTCACAGCAAGATATTATTAACCTATTTGTTCTTCTTATTCTCTATCTCCCTAACCACTGCATTTAATAACTTCTTTCACTCAACCTTCTTTCTTGTTTTCAGATTTCTTTGCAATGATGCTTCTTGGCAGTAGTAAATAAATTGACCTATGCTGTTTTTGATCTATCAGAAAAAATATAACCAAAGACATTGAAATAAAGAACAGGCTGACAGTGACCAGAGGGGAGAGGGGAGGGAATTTCAGGGGAAATAAGGGAGGGATTTAGAGGAGCCTATATAAAGGATACATGGACAACAACTGAGAAGGGTGGAAATGGGACAGAGGGGGGAGCACAGGGGTGGGATGGGATGGGAGTAATAGATAGAAAACTGTACTTGAAAAATAATTAAATCAAATTTTTTAAAAAAACATACAGGAGTATGTTAGCTCAACAGTAGAATATAAACAGCTTCACTGTTATTATAAAATGTTTGTATTTCACAGCGCTAGAACTCGAATCAGTGACAACAACGGGTAGTAAAATGGCAAACCACTGTTGTTTTCCTGACTACAAATGCAAGCAGTATTGTACAGCCATAACATCACTAGAAATAATCATTAATGAATTGTATTTATTATATTTAATATGTGATTTTCTATGAGTTAATGATTGTAGAGCTCCTTTACAATAGTGTGTTCCATTTGACCTTTGAAGCTTGGATTCTTGAATTCTAAACATTTGATTCATGAACTTCAGTTTCTAATGCATGTTTGTCACTCTGTAGGTGTTTACTTCTGGGACTAAAAATATCAGGCAAACAAAAATATCTAGCAACATATTCCTGGCTATCACTATTGTTGCTGATCTGATTCATATTTTGTAATGTACTATCATCAGTATGTAAAAAGAACAATTATATTTAGCACAACAATTTCTATAAGATTTTAGCACTATTTCTATGATAGCTTTAACTGTGAAAACTTTGATCAGAAAACATATGACCTTCCTCTTAGGCATTTAAATAAGATGATGAAATTTAAAACATTAAAATATGTAAATGTATATCCAAGTAAAAGAATATTGGAGAACAGCCATGCATTAGCTGTTCTTTGAATCTTAACTTGGTTTTCTATTTCTTGCTTTGTGATTTTGAGAAGCAACTGAACCTTTCTGTACATTGTTTCACCAGAAATAAAATAAATCAGCTTTTCACATTAAATAATTCTGATAAAAGACCTGGATACTTAGACAAGTGGGTGTTGCTAACATGGAATTTAAAATCACTGCATTTTTCCTTGAGTAAATGTACAAAACATCTTTTACTTCTCAGCATCCAGTAGTCATCATTTAGAAAACATCTCTTCTCTCATTAGTATTTTTTTTTGTACTGGTACAAATTTGACTTTAGAAATTTCTATTTTTTTAAACTAATGTGTATTCTGAGTTGTAAAACTAAGGATATCATTTTGTTGTTAGAGTTAAGCAATAGTAATATGACATTATCATTTTCAAAAAAATCTTAGCTAAAAACAGACATTTAGATAAGAATGGAATTCACAAATTGGTGTTCTGATAAAGTTTTTTGTACACTAAATGGGCATTCCTGAAGTTCTTCAAATGCAATATTTATATAATGTCTTCTTTCTAGCATTTCCAAGTTTCTAACAAATATGAGTCTACTAAATACAGATGAGGTTGCATCTTATTACCCCAAGAATATGCTGTACACATAAAAAACTGAGGAGTTGAACTATTACCTGTTGAAATGCATGGTAAAGTCATCAACAGTTGCCAAACAACTAAATTGCTTTATCTTTTGAATTTTTCTACTAATAATTGCCCACCAACAGCCTGGAAATGTGTTGTGATATTAAAGAATGACCAAAAAAATCTCAAACAAAACCAACAACCAAATTTTAATTAGGTCTTATTGTTTTCCTGCATAAAACAGCACTGTTATTAATTATAATAAAATAGAACAATTTCTTCACATTTGATAAAAATGTAATAATCCACCCTGGTTGGTGTGGCTCAGGGGGTTGAGAGCTGGCCTGTGAAGCAAAGGGTCATTGGTTCAATTCCCAGTCAGGACACATGCCTGGGTTGCATACTAGGTCCCTTGTTGGGGGTGTGTGAGAGGCAACTGGTTGGTGTATCTGTCACACATTAATGTTTCTCTTCCTCTCTTTCTCCTTCCATTTCCATCTTCTGAAAAATAAATAAAATCATTAAAAATATAATATTCCATAACTTATTTTATAACTACAAATTATTAGTTTTATTCCTATTGAAGAAAACATCAAGTATTTAGAAAGGTATTTGTTTTAAAAATTACTTAACAGTTTGCTTCCCCCCAAATATCCACACCTCAGAAGTGTCATAAGAATCGAAAAAAAACTGAATAGAATTTATCTTCATAAA
The DNA here is from genome assembly GCF_014824575.4 of Sturnira hondurensis. Classification (NCBI taxonomy): domain Eukaryota; kingdom Metazoa; phylum Chordata; class Mammalia; order Chiroptera; family Phyllostomidae; genus Sturnira; species Sturnira hondurensis. The sequence continues at coordinate 11,010,466 of NW_028092059.1, forward strand.
TATCATTTAAGCATGCAAAATTTAGCAATTTATTTTATGCAATCACTTTAGTTTTAGTAAATATATTCTTGTTGTTAAAATAAAATTAGGTAGCTAAGAAATACATGTAGTACGTCATGAAATTCTCCTGTCCAACCCCTCTGTTTATATTACCAGAGATACCCACTATTAAATATTTGGTGTACATTATGTCAAAAATTATTTCCTTATATAATTTTATAATTTAAAAATAAGATCACCCATACCTATTTTTGTGTTTTTTCTTTTTAAACAAATATAATGGATGTCTTTTCAGGCCAGTAGACTTGTATAAAGAAGAGTTACCTCATTCCTGTAAAATGATCTAACATCATTCTATTGTTCAAATATGTTATCATTTACTGAATTAATTACATATAGGTGTGTGTGCAGGTTGTTTCTAATTTTAATTCAATTTCTAAAGGAAGAGTTGCAAAGGATGTGTTTTAGGTATGAGCCAGAGTATTGGTCACTTAGTGAAAAACACCAATCTTCTAGGGAATTCTCAGAGATCAAAGGCAGGATAAAAAAATAGAGATATAAATGTTATATATTTTACATCAGTCAGCAAGTGTGTAGTATGTTGGAAAGAGCTATAGATTTAAAGCCACGGGACAATGGTCACTTTCAAATGCTGTCACTTATTAATTATATCACTTGGGCAAACTATCTCACTTCTCCAAAACTTGTTTTTCTATTTAAAAAATGATAAATATGAACTACTTGGTCTTTAAAGAGTCTAAAAGCTGTAAGTGGAAGGTTGTACGTTGCCATTGTCAAAAATAATGCACCCTCCACTAGGTAGATGATGTGAGGATTATAGAGAAAAACAAGCAGTCTCCCATCATCTCAGGTTGCTTATTTTGTGGTAGGCAAGGCGGATGGCAGTCATGGCACACGGACTGAGAACCGCAGGGCTTTATGCAACTTTGCAGGTCTCCACTTTGGCTGTTCCTTGTCCTACACTCCCTGTTACAGACATGTGGGAGAATCCAGGCTTTGTATTCCTGGGAGGGGTGTTCAATACTCTTAACACAGCAATTTAATTCCTTTTGGGGGTAGGAAAGTTTCTAATCCTTGGTCAGTTTTGGATTGATGATGTTTTCCTATAGCTTTCCTTATTTGGGTGGATTCTTGGAGTCAGAATTGAGTTAGGACAGTGTGTTTAGAGTTTAGTGGATCAGGGAGCAGCTTTCCGGGGACTTTGTCCTTTGGAGGATATTGAGGGAAGGCAGGACCCTTAGCTGTCTGTGAGCAGTTTAGAGCTGATTCAAGGACCTGGTATACGCTCTTGGTTCTTCTACTAGTTTATTGGCTGATTTGTTATTGGCTCTGAATGATAAATAAGTTGATTCCATGATAAGGTAACATGGGAATAATTTATTCTGATAATTCTGTTATTTGGTTTGATTAAAATGAAAATGGGCTTCTTCTTGGGAATCCTTGGTCACGGTAGGTCTCTGTGTCTGTTATGACAATAAAAATATCCAGTGTAAGAATTCTTCTCCACTGGTGTGTAAAAAACTTGCGTGCATGTTGCCACAGGGTAATACAGTTATTAACATAGTACATATTTTTTCTTTAAGTCTGAAGTGATCAACCAAAGATGTCAACAAAAGGAAGTTCCCTTGTAGGGACAGGTCATTTATTACATGTACACACCTGGGACAGTTCCAACTTATGCCCTGAATAGTGCAGAATTTTCTTTGCTTTATGCAGCATTTACCAAGAAAAGGTACTTCAAAACCAATTTTCTTGTTGGAAATTCATACATGGTATATTTAATGATGCATGTATATTTAAATGTATATTTATATTTAAATGTATATTTAATTCATACATAGTATATTTAATAATATTTAATAAATTGCTCTGTTACTAATGATTTCATTACCTTTCTCCTATTAGCAACTGTGAACACCCACCATTATTTATCAGGTGTATAAGTGCCCTCTTTCTCCTGGGTGGTGACGCTTACTTAGGAAGGGAAATGAATTCCTTAGCGTGATTTCTGTCTTTCCCCACAACTTCCACTGGTACCTGGGGTGAAGGCCAGCTCTAATTTCTAAAATAATTGCCTTGGCCATAGTTTATATATACAAGGAGCCCATGAAAATGGCTTCAGTGTTGGTTTTCACATTAATCCTGTTTTCTACTTTGAGAAGAAAAACTAGCATTACCCTTACATAAATAATTTATACAAAGCCATTCTGCAGGGAAGTGGGGTGATGCTGGTGGTTTATCTAAGAACTCTGATAGGTCAGATTATTTTTTCTGGTAGGGGCTAGAAGATGTAGAATGATATTCCTGAATTTTTGTTAATCATTCCCATAAGAAATATAGACTAGAATCAAATATCTTCTGAGATACACAAAGTTGAACAAAAAATTTTACATTTAAATGTTAAATATTACACAAAGCCTCACAGAAATTCATTCTCTCTTAAAACTAAAAGGATTAAGAGTCAGGTGTGTTTTAAGTATTCTGTTATTCCCTTGAACACAATTTCTTTAGTTTATTTTCTTCTTTGGGGGAGCTTATTTTAATATGAATGATCAAAGGAAAATTGCAGCTGTTTATGAAGCAAATGCAGCTATTTTATTGGTATATTTGGTTAGCCGTGGTTTTACTTTTAAAAAGTGATTGTCCACATTTTCATGTTGAATATTTATAGGAACTTTCATCCAATGCTGACCAAAAAAGCCGTATTTAATTTTTTCTTTTAGAAACCTGATGTTAATATAGGCACCACTACCAATTCTAGGTAAGACAAAACGAATCCATTTTCTCAGCAAGATTCAAGACTTCATGCCCCCTGTTAAGACTCATGCTATGCACGGGGCTGGTATGTTTATGACAGATGCAAATTACCCTCAACATCTTTTGCAGTTTACAATTTATAATCAGGCACACATCTACCAAATTAAATTATTTCCTTTAAAAACTGGAATTCCAGATACTTCATAAAGCAAAAAGCTCTCTGCCACCTTCAAGGAACTCAGACTATCTGATTTTTTTTATTTGCTGCTGCCATTAGATTGAAATGATTTTTCTTCAGTTTGCTCAAAGCCAGATTTAAAGTCAGGTCCCAGAGGTAACAGGAAAGTCGATCTCCTAAGCTACTCAGTCGTTGTTTGCTTTTTTTTTCATGTAATATCCCACTTCTAAGCCAAAATATAATTTAAAACACAAAACACACTCTACATAAATATATTCTTTACAAATTTGTAATCTGGCATTTAATAGACATTAGCTAATTGCTTTATATCATTTTTGTTGAGGAAAATGGAGAAATTATAAACATCCTTCAAGACAATTCTTTCTTAATAGCTTTCTACATATTTTGAATGCTACACATTTCTTTACTACTTTAGATCAATAATACTAGGTGCTTCTTTTGAACATGGGGCTGCTAAGTTTCTCATTTACAATGCATCCAAATAAGCCAAAAAAATAAAGACATTCTAAACACTCCACACATTATGAGCCCCTGATAGCCATTTACAGAGCTCTCGTTTGCAGTCAGTTTCTGTTTGCTGGGGACCAGCAAAGGGTTACTCCAGTCCAGGCGCTGTGAGTACGAGCAACAGGAATCCATTGGCTTTAATTTGTCCATGTCTTTCATTTGATACCACCAGTATTAATGGCTTTGCAAGGAAATTCTGCAGTCATTAATCATAATAATTAATCAGATCCAATTATATTGCATATAAATGCGAACAAATTGCTGAAAAAATAATGATCTATCACCAACATGTCACAAGGAAAAAGAGACTAAAATAGTAATTAGAAGCAGGGATTTAGTTGTGTACAAGGGCCCTGCAACTGGTTTTAACAATATGATGATCCAATGATGTAATTAGTCGAAAGTCTAGCAGGATTTTTCAGCAGGCCTTCTAATGACTGTGCAAGTGGAGAAAATAAGGTCCACGTTTCTCCAAGACCATCCTGCATTTGCTCCTAACTTTGCGCTTCTGAATGCAGGCGAGCGGCTGCCCTGGGTGTTCGAATAGTGGAAACTACTGCATGTGTTTTCTGGATTTTTAATGTCTCTTAAAAGGAGGACTGTCTATTAACTGAAGATTACTCATTAGGAATTAAGATAGTCCACATGGCATTTATTTTTTATTCTTGTAGTCATAAAAATGTGTACTATGTACTTCAAAATGAAATGTTTTGGTTATAGTAAATTAACATGCTGTGGTAGCATGCATGGTAGCTTTTTTCACCTAATTTTTTTTCTTGAACTAAACTGAAAACATTTCAGAAAATAGAATTACTCTGTTTTCACTTCAGTTAGCACTCTCTAGAGCACTAGCAGATTTTATCAGAAACCACTTTCAAAAATGGGTGTATGTGTGTATGTATAAATTATTCTTTAACGGATTCTTAAACTTGACCAAAGTGAACTGTTTGATGTAAGTCAGTCTGTAAAATATTTTAAATATGCATTTCTTTTTTTATTTTCACTCTTATCTTACAAGATAGAGCTTTCAACACATATCTTCAGTTTTTATGCACAAACACAATTAGCACTAGTTATTGTGAGGCCAAATAAAATACCTTTCAAAAGGTATTTTAAAATCTTTCAATTTTTTTTCTTAACTTACAGATTAGACATGAAATGGTTAACTGAAGATTGATGAGCAGTTTTTATGATAGGCTTACCGCTTGAAAATAAATGTTAGGTTCATCATAGTTTTCAATACTAAGCACTGCACTTTACTGCCTTTGATCTCAGTGTAGTGAGTACTACAAAGAAATAAAACCTTATCTTACCTTTTCCAGCATCTACTGCAGAAGACCTCAATAATGCATAAGAACATCTGGAAGTACGGTAATTTCAGCTATCAGAGATAAGAATTGACACAGAACAGGTAAACCCTACAAAGTCATCATGTTGAAATGAACTGATTAAGGTTTAGTAACATAAAACATCATGTATAGCGTTTCCATGCTTGCCACATCTTGCTATTTTATATTTAAAAAGGAATGCCAATTATATATATTTAATAGGTTGATTAGCTGGTAGCAATATTATATTTTACATGAAGAGACAGAAATGTCTGCAGATCTATTGCCATACACATCTATTTAGAGTTAACTGTGAGTTCATAGAAAATACATGGGCATAGTAAACAGGGTTTTGAAATGACAATTTTTTACTGGTTGCAAGTGCTAATTGCTAGTTTCTCAAGGGTATAGAATTAATCACCTGCTAGATTTACAGTCTCTAGGTTGAGACCTGAGGATGGAGGCAATAAGAAAAGCTCTTGAGGGACATATCATATGGTGAGTCTAAATATCAGTCTCTATGCATATGTAAATTGGTAACAAAGTTTTTTCAAAGCTCAAGTATGCTAATTTCAAACTGGCAAGACTAAAGCTAGCTTTTAGCAGCTGTTTAACGTCTGCCTGTGGGTGGTAGAGAGAGCTTAAAATACAAGCAAACAGTGGTGCATAAGTAATTAAGCAACATTTTGCTGGGCATAAATAATTCTGTTTATATTGCTCTTTTGAAGAGTATAGAATACAAAATAACAGATCAAGTGCACCTTTGGTCACCAGAGGTTAACCGTTCTTCCTCTTTACCTTTTCTTTGGTCTTACAATTTAAGAGACATAAATAACAGAATCAGCTTACACAATCTTTCATAACTGTAGAGAAAATAAAATCATTTAAGGTGGAAAAAATTCCATTGCAAAATCATTGTACTTATAGTTCCATTATATTGTTTTCAGTGTATTACTCTGACAATTTATCAGAAGAAAACTTAATATGTAATTGCAGATTTATTTATTGACATTATTTTTTAGGATTATTGGAAGTAGTTTCTGCTGTTGGTGGTGTTGTTGTTTAAAGGTTGTGGGGGTGAGAATCAAACCACTTTCAAAGCCCACAAAAAGAAAAATGCCCTCATTTTTTTAGGACCAATTTCAAATATCCCATATATTTAAAAATAAATAAATAAATAAATAAATGATTTACTTAGAGGTAGTTGCCTGAAAATAAGGGACGTTTAAATCAATGTACTACACATATAGGATAATCACCTAATTTGAACAACTCTTGCTAAGCCAGTAGAAGTGTCAAAAAGCAAAAGGAAAGCTGGTATAAAAAATGTATTTGATTCAATAAAAACCTTGAAATTGACCAGAAGGAAGATGAAAGATTTAACACGATATAGAAATACCTAGTCTGGAAAAAAGGATTATAGATACTAACTGTGAAAGAGTCAGGGGTTTAAACTTTGTTTGCGTTAAATATTCATGGTTTAAGGAGTTAATGGTAAAAGGAAGTACTCAGTTGGGTGTCAGATATTAAAAAGGGCTTTATAACACATAAGAATGCTAGGAAGGCAGGAGTAGCTATTTATGCACAAGATTGCGGATTCTCTTTGCACTGAAGGAACAGGTAAATGAAATAGAATTTTCAAAAACCCCGTTTATCCACCCTTAATATTCTAAGAAAACAAATAAAAATGGTGAAATAAAAAAATCTTTCCTCTGATATTACTGTATTTTCTAATTCTACATTTTTAAAACTTGTTTTAACAAGCAGGGTTTTAAACCACGTGGCCTGCACAGTGGTGTGGGTTGGACAATGGACTGTGAGCACAGACTTGCTTTTCGGTCAGGGTGAGTCTGTGGTCTCTCTTAGAAAGATCTTAATGCACTGCACCGTGTACTTCCTCTTCCTCTTCGACAAGATGTGGATATTGACAACAGTTCCAGTCTTTCTGACAAAACAAAATGATGAAATTCAGTTATGGAAACAACCATTTCTTTGAGCCAGTATTCTAAAGCTTCTCAGAACCACGGATCAACGTACTCAAGTTCACTTTGTTGAGTAGATCATTCTCTACGTACAAGAGGGGCTTCACAATGTTTAGGAAAGAACTTACATATCATTACATGCTCCTAGGTTAATGTAAGTCTGGGTTGTGTATGATTAAATAACAACTTTCAATATTATTTTTAAAGATTTGAAGTGTTCTGCTTGGCCATACATTTTTTTTTGTCTTCAGGCTACTGTGTGCAACTTAGTACCTGTTCCCACTTTGAACTTGCCTGTGCTCTGAAGTATTTCCTACCAATAATGGATAGTTACTAAAAAAAGAAAAGTAATATTGGAAATGGAATCATTTCAGTTTCTGTTGCCATAGATATACTGTGATACAGTTATTTTCTATACCTCTCATTTATCAGTGGAGGATAACGTTTTACATACTTTAATTCATGACTAAAAGGTGTTTTATTTCTCGAATTATTCATGGAGGTGTGAAGGCAGCAAAGCTTAAACTTCTGGTGATCAGTTTAGTTTAATGATTATTTAGACAGAGAGTAGTATAATTTTATTCAGAATTGCATATTTAATTGATACAGATCTCGAAATAGTGATGAATTATGGTCAATGCACCTCATTCCATTGACAAAGTTAGTACTAGCCTGCAGGGTATGTAGAGACAGTGTAAAGCTGACTAGAGGCATCAGAGATAGAGGTACCAGTGGGAAAAACCAATGTGACAGACACTGAAGTACAATGATGTATTCCAGAACTGGAGTCCAGTGCCATGGAGGACGGATGTGGCAGATACAAGAGACATAGACAGCTAATGCCAGATAGTTATCATAAGTTTTATGGGACCAGGAAAACCCAGAGAAAATTTCTGATTCCGGAATAAAGGTTACGTTTTCTCCACAAAGTTTGATACCTTATTGAGTGTATTCACATACAAATCCAGACACATACGCAGAGTTAGAGAGAGGCAGAGACTCATCAGTCTCTGCAGATGCGTTTTCTCCCAAGGTAGCTGAAGCACAAAGTTTCCTTATGGATAACAAGGCATAGTCTCAGAAATGTCTGTAATCCATCCCATGTTGCAATTAGTGTTTCATTTCATTACAAGAAATGCAAATTTACCTATTCATTCACCCATTCACTCTGCCATTGACTATTTAGCTACTGCAATGTGTCTGACACCAGAAGTTACTACAGATACAAAAGATATATAGGATACAATAAAATAGTAAGGGCAACACATTTGAAATTATTGAAAAGGCACATTTGAATATTGTTCATCCATGGCAGCTTTCTCACTCAAACCTTGGCTTTTTTATTGATTTTTTTAAACCTCACCCAAGGATATGTTCGCTGATTTCAGAGAGACAGAGAGAACATCAATGTGAGATAGAAACACTGGTTGGTTGCCTCCCGTACATGCACAGAACAGGGATGGAAACTACAACCCTTTAGTTCATGGGATGATGCTCCAACCAGCTGAGCCATCTGGTTGGCCAGGGCCAATCTCTGACTTGCTGAGCCAGCATTATGATGACTATTAAAAGGTGGGATTTCCCATTAATGTGACCCAGCATACATGCAGAATGTTTGTGAATACAGAATATCTGATTGTTAGGTCTCATTTTTCAAACACTTGGCAAAATTCTGAGCACTCACCATGTCCTTTGGAAATGATGGAAGGTAAGTATAGATTGCCTATTGCTCTGTTTATTATTCACTATTAAATTAGAAAAACTTTGCATATAGGGAGCATATTCATTCTTTATTGGCACCTCATATGTCTACACTCACTGTTGCAAATGATAATTGAGAAAACATTTAGGTTACAACCTGTTACAGTTTCTCAATTTTTCAGAAAAATTGAGGTTACAACCTGTTAATGAAAATTACATATTTCAGAATAAATAGTTGTCTTCTTCCCAACTTACAGACTAAATTAACTTTACTTGGAATCTCAAATTTCCTCTGTCTGAAAACTGTTGATTTCAAACTAAGTCTGCATAGTTTTCTGTATTGAGAAAGGCATTTAATAATTTCAATTTTTGAATCACTTAGTAATATTTCCCTTTTTAAAAGTCAGAAGCAGCACTACTGATTAGCTTTAGAGCTGTGTTGCTATGAATAAAGGTTACAATTACATATATGGAGGCGTTTATCTGGGAAAAGTGGTGGAGTAATAAATTCTGGTGAGAGAGAATAGTGAAATAATTTGAAGGACATGAAAGTCTAAAAAATGAGAAATCCTGTTTTCTTACACCAATTCACTTTTTGCCAGACATTATTTGGATCTTTTTGACATGCAAAAGAAATTCATCAATATCCTTTGAAAAACATCTAAGCTTTTCTTTTTTTTTTTTTGTTTTCACTGCAGTCAGCCCATAGAGTTAATATACACCTAACATGAAGGTGACATTGGTATATTACATACTAATGCTCTTACCTTGAGGGAAAAGCATTTCTTATGCATTACATCTTATGCAGAATATTATGTATATATCTTCGAGGTAAAGAAGCCTTTACGAAAAAAAATTAAAATCTACCATATTATCTTTCCAGCAAATCCAGATCAACAGCTATAGGTAGGGTTGTAGCTAGAAAAAAATAGATATTCTTTTTCTAAAGATTTTATTTATTTATAGTTAGAGGGGAAGGGAAGGAGAGAGGGAGAGAATATCAATGTATGCCTCTCGTGTGTCCCCTGCTGGGAGTTGGCCTGCAGGGAACAGGCCTGCAACCCAGGCATGTGCCCTGACTGGGAATCGAACCACGATCCTCTGGTTTGCAGGCCCGCGCTCAACCCACTGAGCTACACCAGCCAGGGCAGAAAGAAATAGATATTCTTGTCAAAGACCCAAAGGTCTGAAGTTTGCATAGGATACCTCAAACCTGGAATAGCTTCATCTATATTCTTTGGTGTGATATGTACACGTACACACAATGTATTGTTGATATAAATCCTTGTTTTGCTTTCTGAGCTAAAATTCTCCTTGAAAGCTTCAAGTCTATTTATTATACCTCATGGCAAGGGAAAAATCTAGATAGAGCCATTTTAGTACTCAGGTTTTCGCTTTGTTTTTCTTTATACCTTTTTATGGAAATGATTGTGCAATGTTGAGATCTACTGCAGCTGAGAAACTTCTGTCATTATATTTACTCATTTATATAGCAAGTAAAAGGTAAAAAGGAAACAAAACAAAAACATATTTGGTAATTTCATGAATTTAAAAACTAGCCCTTGGGGAAAATGCATCACTTTTTATTTTGTATCACTGCTGGGTTTAAGAAACCTAAAAATGGGAATTTCATATTCTCATATTTTGACAAGCACTTTACATTTGCTTGAATAAATATTTTACTATGAAAGGAATATGATTAAAAAGAAAAGAACTATTAACTTCTCAGGAACATGAAAGCAGTAAAAGTACACATTCAAGAAACCCAGGGATATAGCAGCATTCAGTTAACTTTAACCAATCCTGGAAAGAGATTTTCTTTTTTTTCCTTCATATTTTTAAGCTCCAATAGACTGTACACCTGAAGAAAGGGAAGGTGTGCTTCAACTGTCATACTGATGTGGTAGAATTTAGCTCTTTTCTGAAGAGCTTCCATGTCCCAAGAGCATAAAGACAATAGTACACTATATAGAGAGCCAATAAATCAATTAACTTTAACAGTCAGAGTTCAGGAAATGCATTTATTCTCTTTGATGAAAACACAGCTTTTACTTGTAACCATACTTCATATTGTTAAGGTCAATTTTTCAGATAGAAATTATATTTAGTGGCTGAAAAAATCACTCATAAATTTCATAAAGCAAAAAAGAATCACTTACTAATGTAGGAGAATAAGTTTGTTTTATTTGTAATTATCTATCTTTAGAGTAATTGAGATTCTAAACAGCCACTAATAGCCCCACTGTCTCAAATTACTACTGCCTGTAACTTTACCTTGCCAGATATCAAAGAGCTTTTCAATTGCAACTCTACTACTAAAACCTGGGTCATTTTCTAGCAATTAATTGGAAGAGGTGATTAATAGCTTAATAATGGGTTCCTGTGTTTAAAAAGTGCAGGGGACATGCATGGGAAAGGAATATATAATTTTGTATCCCTGAAACATAACCTAATTGAAAAATCAGCAGTTGGTCTTATTTACTTTAGGCTTGTATTTTCAAACCCTCTTTTGATCTACTTTGAAAAAAATGTGTAAATCTGGAGAGTATTTTTTTAATTAACTCCTTGGACGTTGAACACACTCTGAATTTCAGGAGCACACGCTATTCTATGGCACCTGCTGTGGGGCAGGCCTCTTCACAGGAATTTGAGGCCAGTATGTGTCAAGTGTCTGTCCGGCTGTGCAGATGGTAGTGCCCATTGATTGAGCAAGTCACCCACTACAGAGACACCAGTGGATTAGTATAGCACACTCCCCTCCAGCATAGCCTTATGACGGTGATGCGTGGGAGCCTTTGTGCCTTCTACGCATTCCCTGTGTATTTACTGCAGACTTCTGACTGTAAGACCCAGCTGCAGCTTATCATAACATCTTTCCAGAAACATTCAAGGAGACAGTCAGTGCAATTCAGCCAGTTTAGTAGGCTGTAAGCCAGGTCTCAAGGAAACGGCATGTTGAGTAGTCAGATGGAGAGGAGTTCAGGGAGTGAGAGAGTCTCATGACAAAGGCAAAGGAGGTGCCTAGCAAAGTGAAAGGGGCTAGGACTCATTTGTCCAGCTTGTTATAATGTCAGAGTGATCCATGGAAAGATCTAAAAGTTCTTTTAGATCTAGGACTCGATCTATTTTCCATTGTTTACTACAACTGCTATAGATGCTCACAGGTTTCTCCCTTAGGTTGCTAGAAGAAAGTAAAGACTAAGCTCTCAATTTCCCATCATTTTTTTTTACACTGTAACTTCCTGCTTTTCATTTTATTCCCATCTGATTTCAGTTGAAACTAGTAATACTGGGATGTTTATTCCCCACTTTATTTATATGATAGCCTAACATTAGAGGAATTCAGTACTTTACTATCTGACACTCTTTTCATGGGACCAAGCATAAAATAAGAAAGAGAGGACGTACTAAATAAAGAAAACAACCCAGAAATGAGCTCTGCTTCTCTCGCTCTCGCATGCCAGACATCCACTCTTTGAAGCCCAGTTCACTCCTCTAAGGTTTAAGATCCAGTTGCTCACAGATTGCTGTTTAACTCTTTGCACATTTACTGGACAATAAATAAGGATAAATGAAAGTACAATTTTAAAACTTGGACTTGTTCTCCCATTACTAAAAGACACACAGTCAATCAAATTTAATCGGCTATAATAAAGATGGAGCAGCACGCTAGTGATGGGAAAGCCTGTAAGATGAAAACAAAGACCAGAGTGGATTTATTACATTGTTACATGTTCCCAAAGCAGTCGCTATTCGGGCTTAGAAGTCAAATGCCAGAAAAGGCCTGATGAACAGTAAATGGTTCAGCTGCCGGAGGGCTGACCTGTGCTTAGAACTTCCTGCTGAGCAGGTAGCCTGAACTGTTCATTTCCGCTACAGCTCAGCGTGGGGAGCTTAGCTTCTAAGGTGGGTTGGAGGCAGAACCATACAGCTGAGGCCATATCTCTTTTGTATAATGTTTGTAGTTTTCCTTGAGATAATAGATTGTTATGCTCTATTTGCTTAGTTACTTTGTACTTACTAAATCTCCCCACAACTGTTAAACTGTTATTCAATTTTTTATGCATTTAGATTTTTGAATCTGTTGATTTTATTTCCTGGTACCCTCCCTCTCAGAAGGCTCCATCTTTGTCTCAGTCCTGATTTAATTGTTTCCAAGCTAGACTTACTAAAAGAAATTGTCTCGTCTATGACTTCCAGATTTTCCTTTTCCCTCTTCATTAAGTTAACTTGCTTAGTTTGAAGGAGTAATCTAATAAACTTTCTGGAAAAGGGTTATTGAAAGGTAAGTTGTTTAAGCCTCTGTCTGAAATGTTTGTACCCTGACCTTAATTGTTCCATTGTTTGCTACCTTCTAGTTTTCTTCTGAGAAGTATGAAACATCTTTGATTCTTGATCCTATGTTAAACTGGTGAATATTATTTTTCTCTCTGGAACAAGTTATAATCTAAGTTTAATGCGAGGCATAAAATTTCATGGTTTTTGTTCTTTGATGAAACTACTAGTCAGATGTCAGAGCTCCTAAACTGGCCCTCTAATTGTTTTTTCTTCTCTCTCTCTCTTTTCAATTTATTTAATTATTTTTCAAGGACAGTTTTCTGTCTATTACTCCCATCCCATCCCACCCCCCATGCTCCCCCCTCCCTCCCATTTCCACCCTCCTTAGTTGTTGTCCATGTGTCCTTTATATTTGTTCCTCCAAATCCCTACCCTATTTCCCCTGAAATTCCCTCCCTTCTCCTTCTTCGTCACTGTCCACCTGTTTTTTCTTTTCTCATCCATTTTACCATATTTTTATTTTCTCTGACAGTTTCTTAAATTTATCTTTTAGTTAATTTTAAAATTAATTTTTAAATTTTATTTTTATAATTTCCATAGCCCACTTCTTATTCTATGATTTAAAAAATAGCATTCTATAGGGGCGGACAAAAATAATTTTGAAGTTATAATGCAAATAATAAAATAGTTAATAATAATACAAGAAGAGACTCTGTTTTCTGTATTAATAATGCTAAACCTCTTTTTGCCCACAATGTATGTGTTTTATAAATGCAATATTATATTTTATTTTATAATTTTACTAGTGATATTTTTCAGCAATTTTCATTAGCATCAATATTATCTTTATTTCTGTCTTACATGCCTAGCTGCAGGCATGGCTAGGATGAGAATTAGAGGTCTCGTTCTTAATTACATAGGCTTTTAATTTAGTCCTCTAACAGGGTGTTGCTTTTCCCTAACATCTGTGCTTAGTGTTCCTGAACACAAGATTTATTTGTTTGTTTATCCTCCAGAAAGAAACATTTTAAAATTTTAGGTATGGGGGAAGAAATATAGTGCTTGGCTATGTAGATGAGGACTGGGCTAGATTTCACCCAAACTGCCTGTTTCCAGTCAGATGATTATTCTTGCATTAGTGTTCTCATTTAGTATGTTTTACTTTTCTTATACTATTGATGTGTTCTTGCTTTGCCTGAAAAGTGGCAAAGGGAAAATAATTTTTCAAATAAAATTCAAGGAAATCTAGGTACTATAGTAATGCTATTTTCTCTAAATCTTTACAATAACAATTTTAGTTAAGAATCATCATCTTTGGCCCCAGGTGGTGTGGCTTCATGGACTGAGTACTGGCCTGCAAACCAAAGGGTCACCAGTTCAATTCCTAGTCAGAGCACGTGCCTGAGTTGCAGGCCAGGTCTCCAGTAGGGGATATGTGAGGGACAACCACATACTGATATTTCTCCACATCTCTTTTTCCCTCCTTTCCTCTCTCTCTAAAGATAAAAAAGAATGGCCCTCTTTGTTCTTCAGATTAAATAAATATAGCTTCAGAAAAATTATTTAAATTATATAAGGTTTCATAGTAAATAAATTGCAGAATCTGTATTTGCATTCTAGTTTCATAGATTCTAAAGTACCTTTCCTTTAGAACTATAATGCCTCCATTTAAAAAAAGGTATTTTTAAATTGGTTCCAAAGCAGATTCTGGCAGGAAAAGATTTGATGGACTATGGAGTTAGTTGCATTTGAAATCATAATGATTTTCTCTTGGAAAGGCACCATTTTGCCTTTCTTTTACCCCAGGGTCACCGTTCTCCCTAATAAAATGTTTTGAAATTTTTGCTTTACACTAGGGTATGCTAAGTCATTGGGAAAACTTTAAAATAGGCCCTTCCTGGGGACATTTGGATGTCAATTTAAACAAGATCTTTGATGAAGCTCAGCAGTCCTTCAGGAGTAAAATGAGTCATATTTTGGACACAAGTAAATTTCTGAAATAGTAGACAGGCATCTATGATATCTACTTACACAGTAAGCTATTGTTGTTGATCAAAAATGAAGCCATATGACATTATTACCCAATATGCCATCCTAGTAAGAATAGGAAAAGAGAGACAAAGACCTGCTTGGGATGCTGGTCTGATGGAGCTGGCTATTCAGAATTTCCTCTCAGAGGTGAGCCTGGGCCATACAGAATATTTCATCTAAAGCAGCTAGTAATAGCGGAGGGAATAGGAGTATGATAACAATCCAAGTGAGGGACAGTGAATAGATTACATAGGAAAGACGGTGTCCGTGGGTTGAGATAAATTTATGGAGAGTCTATATTGAATCTTATAATACAGGCAATGGAATGTTAATGGGAACTTTTGCCCTTGGAATTCACACACCTATGCTTGATGATGTTTAGTCTGGTATGAATGTCTTCCCTCTATTTACATGTCTTAAAGTAGTTTAATTTATCAACAAGAATAGGAATAGGATTAAATAAACAGTAAACTCTAGAGTAACTGTAAATAAGATGGTTGTAATTTATTGTTCAACCAGATCACTCATAAGAGCAAAAGAAGGGTGTTGGGGTAAAGGCAATAAGAGGGACTCTCCTAACCACAGTGGAATGTACAGTCATCTTATTCAGGGTGCAGGTAGGAAAAGGAGGTCGGATGTAGTGTATAAAAATTTGTCTGAATATTTTCAAGAAGAGAAGGAAATGGGAAGAATAATGAATGATTATAATAAAATCTTTGTTGTATTAATTCCACATTCAAGATTTTTGATGAATTTAAATATAACTGTTTTCTGATGTAGATCTTTCTAGTTTTTACATATCTTACCTTAAACAAATGACAGTATGCTTCTGTGAATCTATTTATTCAGGAATACAAAATAGCAGTATTTTTGATGATTTAAAACTTTTGCTTTCATTTGATTAGAGAAATATATTGAATTGGCTAAAAAGTTCCTGAAAATTGGTGAGTTTTTGTGTAATCATTTTAATATTGAAAGATGGAAGAAATATACAACATTTTGGCATGTTATGCTTTATTATTTCAAGAGAAATAAAAATGTAACTGAAACACAAAAATAAAAAAGATCTATGCAGTGTATGGAGAAGGTGCTGTGACTGATGGAAGGTGTCAAAAGGGGTTTGTGAAGTTTTGTGCTGGAGATTTCTCCCTGGACAACAATGTTCCATGGTCTGGTAGACCATTTGAAGTTGATAGTGATCAAATTGAGGTGTTAATTGAGAGTAAACAATGTTATACCATGCGGGACATAGCTCACATAATCATAGTACCCAAATCAATAAAGGTATTGGTGAAAATGAAAAAAATGGTTTTATTTTACAGGAAAAAAGCAATGAAAAAATGGGAAAACTAAACAGATTTTTGGGCCAACCCAATATTTAATTGAACTCCTTTAATAATTAGGAGCAATGATAGACCTTGAATTTATTTTCCATGTGGTTAAGTGCCCCAGATATATGTTGAATAATCATTTAGAAATGTGGAGTGCCGTGAAAACTGTGAGATTAAAATAAGATGTTTTATTTGAATAATCAAATTTGACAGACAAATTTCCCTCAAAGCACTTCTGTGCCTTTGATTTGGGCAGGGCCAACTTGATTACTGGGCTCACTGGGAACAACAGCCTAGGCTTGCCATACTTTCAAAGGCTGATGATGAATATGTTTTAATTTCTTTTAAAATATGAAAAAAATAAATATTCAGGTCATGAAAATGTTTTAATAGACATAATAGCTTATTTGTTTTTATATCAATGTAGTCAAAATATAATTTTTGTTAATTCTTATGAAGAAAAGGGTCCCATNAAAGCACTTCTGTGCCTTTGATTCGGGCAGGGCCAGCTTGATTACTGGGCTCACTGGGAACAACAGCCTAGGCTTGCCATACTTTCAAAGGCTGATGATGAATATGTTTTAATTTCTTTTAAAATATGAAAAAAATAAATATTCAGGTCATGAAAATGTTTTAATAGACATAATAGCTTATTTGTTTTTATATCAATGTAGTCAAAATATAATTTTTGTTAATTCTTATGAAGAAAAGGGTCCCATAAAGGCAAGAGTGCCTAGGGCCTACAAAAGTTATTGAGTCTGAATAAACTGAACAAATATCTATTTCTTACAGAAATAATCTTTAATAACCTGGTGGTATAGTGCTGGAATCATATACTTTTTGATCTTACTTAAGATTTCATTTTAATTTGAGTATCTGAAACAAGGCAACATATTTTCTTTGGGAATTGAAAAATCTCTAAAAGTAATCATCCTCTTGCTTCACACATCCCTATGTATTTTGTGGAGAGGAACTATTTTCATTTCTTAATGTCTTTTCCTCAGTAGTGATAAAGATTCTCAGGGGGACCATTAAAGACATTTCCTTAGGAACTGTGAAGAGATGCCTGGAGTTGAAAGCTTCAGGCAAGCCTCTTAGTTGGAGGCACAAGGACAGAGAGGACACATGGTTACAGTACAGGTCTGAAAATACATTGGATAGGACCTCAGCTTCACATGGCCGGCCTCCGTGTCATTTAGGATGAATCCTAGGTGCCTATTGTGTAACATGACTTTGGCCATTGCTGAGTGAAGTAAATGAATACTCTTCTTTCCTATATCCAAGTATTTGCTAGTAGTTAGTGAAGGCTAGCATCAGACATGAGGTATAAGCTGAACATATGCTGCTGTTATGTCAACACTTTAGTAGGATGTTTCAGTTTTCCTAGCAGACATACACATCGTACATACTATTTTTACCTATAAACTACTGGTGATATTAATGTAAATAATGATGTCAGTAAAAAATAACTTAAAATAACAAAAGTTAATATACGTTAAGTCACACATTATTCAAACTTATTATTCTTAAGTTTTCATATCAATTCTATAAACGTTGTTAGAATACCTACTATGTGTTGGTCTGCTCTAGACGATGGGAATACAGAGGAGGACAGACAACTGAGGTTTCTACTCCCTGAGAGTTGACAGTCTAGTGAGATAGGAAACAAACCAACAAGATAAGTATCAGACGGCAACAATGTTAATGCAGGAATTCTTAAAGAATCACGGGATAGAAAATATTATTGCAACATTAGGTTGGCTAATACACATTTAATTTAAGACATTGCGTTCAAAAATTGACAATGACCTATTTGGTTGGAGAAGGAGGGAAACAGGGAGGAAGGCTAGATTGTGTGGAAACTGGAAACAAATACAAGTTAAGAGCATGATTTTGATTCTTTATTTATTTATTTATTTATTTATTTTTAAAGATTTTTTTTAAATTTAAATCTTTTTTTAAAGATTTTATTTATTTATTTATTTTTAGAGGGGCAGGAGAGAGGGAGAGAAACATCAATGTATGGTTGCCTTTTGTGCATCCCCTGCTGGTAGTTAGCCTGCAAGGAACCGGTTTGCAACCCAGGCATGTGCCCTGACTGGGAATCGAACCGAGATCATCTGGTTCGCAGGCCCGCACTCAATCCACTGAGCTACGCCAGACAGGGATGATTCTTTTTTAAAATATATTTTATTGATTATACCATTACAGTTGTTCTATTCCCCTCCACCCTGCACACCCCCTCCCCCACCATTTTCCCCCTTTAGTTTATGACCACGTGTCTCAAGTTCTTTAGATTCTGTATTTCCCCTACTATTCTTGCCCTCCCCCTATCTATTTCCTACCTACTGTCTATGCTATTTTCTGTACCTTCCCCCCCTTCTCCTCTTCCTACTCCCCTGTTGCTAACCCTCCATGTGTTCTTCATTTCTATGGTTCTGCTCCTGATCTAGCTGTCCTCTTGGTTTGCTTTTGCTTTAGGTGTGGTTGTTAATAACTGTGAGTTTGTTGTCCTTTCACTGTTAATATTTTTCATCTTCTTTTTCTTATATAAGTCCCTTTAGCATTTCACATAATAAGGGCTTGGTGATGATGAACTCCTTGAATTTGATCTTATCTGAGAAGCACTTTATCTGCCCTTCCATTCTAAATGAATTCTTTGCTGGATAGAGCAATCTTGGCTGTAGGTCTTTGGATTTCATGACTTGGAATACTTCTTTCCAGCCCCTTCTTGCCTGGAAGGTCTCTTTTGAGAAATCCACTGACAGTCTGATGGGAACTCCTTTGTAGGTGACTGTCGCCTTATCCCTTGCTGCTTCTAGGATTCTCGCCTTCATTTTAATCTTGGCTAATGTAAATGATGTGCCTTGGTGTGTTCCTTCTTGGGTCCAACTTCTTTGGGATTCTCTGAGCTTCCTAGATTTCCTGGAAGTCTATTTCCTTTGCCAGACTGGGAAAGTTCTCCTTTATTATTTGTTCAAATAAGTTTTCCACTCGTGTCTGTTTCTTTTCCCCTTCTGGTACCCCTATGATTCAGATGTTGGACTGTTTAAAAATGTCCTGGAAGCTCCTAAACCTCTCCTCATTTTTTTAAATTCTTGTTTCTTCATTCTTTTCTGGTTGGATGTTTCGTTCTTCCTTCTGGTTCATTGCATTGATTTGAGTCCCAGTTTCCTTTCTATCACTATTGGTTTCCTGTGCATTTCCCTTCATTTCAATTAGTTTAGCCTTCATATGCTCCTCTAATTTGTGACTATAATCAACCAGTTCTGTGAGCATTCTGATCCCCAGTGTTTTGAATTGTGCATCTGAGAGATTCGCTATTTCTCAGTCACTTAGAGTTATCAGCTCTGGGGCTTTGAGTTCTTCTTGAGCAATATTTTGGACTGCTCATGCCTGTTACTTATGAGGAGCAGAGCCCTAGGTGTTCACCAGGGCGGGGCAACCCGGGTTGCTGGGTTGTGAAGCTGTATGTGGGGGCGGGGTCAAAGGAAAGCAATGGCAGTCCCCTCTGCCACCTCCCGCCACCAGGCCCGCAAGGTCCGTCCCACTGCGTGTGAATGTGTGACCATGGTCAGCCCGCCTCCTTGCGCAGTCACTAGGTTTGCCTGCTGGTGCCTGCGTGGTCAGTCTCACTGCTCACTCCTCTGCTGGTTTATCTGTGAGGGAATGTGTGACCACAGTCAGCCTGCCCTGTTCCCTCACTGGGTCCTCACTGCTACCCTGGCTGCCTACGTGCCTGGGTCACGGGATCTTTCCCTCTTACTGGTCTGGTTGAACGGTTCATTGTTGTTGGACTTCTGTATAGTTCAATTTTCTGTTCTTTGGCTGTGTCTTTGTTTACTAAACCTTTGTTTTATTCAAACTTGGTTGTGGGAGAAGGCACAATGTTTCTACCTACACCTCCATCTTGGTGGAAGTCCGTGATTTTGATTCTTATCGTGATGGGAACTTATTGGAGGTGTTTAAACAAGAGAAGGATGTGACCCTACATTTTTGATGTGGCAAACTGGATGGGTGGTGGTCAAGTTGACTGAGTGAATTAAAGAAGCAATTTTGACAAGAAAAATTAATAATTGTGTTTTATTGTGTTAATTTTGTTCCATTGTTTAATCAACAGAGGGAATGAGGCAGTTTAATGTGAGTTTTGAGTTTCAGAAAAAGAAAGTTCAAGCCTTAAAATTAGAATTTACATCTGGGGGACTAGATGATGTCACCTAGGGGATAGATGCAGATAGAAAAGAGAAGGACACATAAGACAGGGTTCTGCAGGTCTTCAAAATTTAGATGTTAAGCCAAGTAGCAAAATCGAGGAAATGACATAGTAGTGCTCCTTGTCTGTGCTCTCACTTGCCAGTTAGTTACCTGAAGTCAAACGTGGTCTGAAAATATTAAATGGAGAATTTTAGAAATAAACCATCCATAAGCTTTAAATTGTATGCCATTTAGAGTAGCATAATGAAATCTCATGCATTTCCTCTCTGTCCCACCCAGAACATGAATCACCCCTTTGTTCAGTGTATCTAGGTTGTATATATGCCTCGCTGATTAGTAACTTAGTAGCCTGTTTGGTTATTAGATTGACTCTCAGGTATCACAGTGCTTGTGATAAGTAGCCCTTACATTACTTAATAGTGCTCCAAAGCACAAGAGTAGTGATGCTGGCAATTTGGAGAGTCCAAAGAGAAGCCTTTAAATAAAAAGGTAAGCTGTGCCTGGGTAGCTGAGTTTGTTGGAGTGTCATCCCATACACCAAAATGTTTCAGGTTTGACTCCTGGTTGGGGTACATATGGAGGCAACCAATTGATGTGGCTCAATTTCTTGCTGTCTCTCTCTCTTCCTTCCTTTCTGTAATATCATAAACATATCTTTAGTGAGAATTAAAAATAAATAAAATAAAAAGGTAAACTTCTTAATAAATAAAGGAAAAAATCATATGCTGATGTTGCTAAAAGCTACTGTAAGAATAAATCTATCTGTGAAATTGTGCAGAAGGAATAATAAATCTGGCAGTTTTGCCATTGCACCTTAAACTTCAAAAGTTATGGTCACAGTGTGTGGGATAAGTGCTTCTTAGTTAATATAAAAAGGGCATTTTGAGAGTGGAAGACATGAACAGAAGTCTTGTTCTTATTGAAGGAAACAGGTTGTGCCAGAAGATATTGAGCCTAAATGAAGGCTTTAGCAAGAGATTTGTCATTTATTGCAGGTAGGAAATGGTTACACAGATTCAGGAACAGGTTTGGACTAACACATATAATATTTACTGGAGGGAGAGACCACATTCACTAACTTTTATTACTGTAATATTGTTATAATTACTAGATTTTATTGTTAGTTATTGTTATTATTTCACTGTGCCTAATTTCTAATTAAGCTTTATCATAGGTATGCATGTACAGAAAAATAGTGTGTGTGTGAGTGTGTGTAAATTAGTGCTATTTATGGTTTCAGGCATCCACTGGGGATCTTACTATGCACCCCCCCAGGGATAGGTGAGGTACTAGTATGACATGAAATGTCATTAATGGAGCACATGCACACAAACACAAACCAGAATGTGAAAATATTGAGACCAAGTAAAAATTAATTTTAGAAAGGTACAGCCCTGGCTGGCGTAGCTCAGTGGATTGAGCGCGGGCCTGCGAACCACAGGATCCCAGTTCGATTCCCAGTCAGGGCACATGCCTGGGTTGCAGGCCAGTTCCCCTGGGTTGCAGGCCAGTTCCCCACATGCCTGGGTTGCAGGCCAGTTCCTCTCGTGGGTTGCACTCACGAGAGGCAACCATACATTGATATTTCTCTCCTTCTCTCCTTCCTTTCCCCTCTAAAGATAAATAAAATATTTTTTTAAAAAGAAAGGTACAGAGGCTAGCTGTATCAAATATTGATGAGAGTTTAAGTTAGATTAAAACAGAGGCTAAATCAATGGATTTAAAAATGTGGCAATCTTAAGAACAACCTTAGTGATCCCATGAGAACAGTAGTATGATTGTATTAGGATGAGGTTCGAGTGATACCAGAGGATGCCGAGAAGGTGAATGTTGACTTTCACTTAAAAAAAATGCTGGCGTGATGGAGAGGGTTTAAAGAAGAGTTAGCTAGAAGGAGAATTGTGTTCCTCTGTCTGTTCCCCTTTTCCTTCCTTCCTTTTTTTTTAAATAGGAGATTTGAGATCATGTTTTTGTGCTGATAGAAATGGTATTGTAGGTAGGGAGATACTGAGGATATAGGAGATGCAGGGTAAAATTAAGAAGGGAAGTAATGGGGGACGGGGAGAAGGAATGATCCAGGGTATAAGTGGAGAGGTTTGACACTGATAGTTAGTAGGACAACTTCATTTCTTTTTTTATGTGTATATATATATTGATTTAATAGTCTCTGATGTTATCTAAAACTCTGCTAAGCTTTTTTAAAAAAGTTTAATTCTTGTTCAAGTACAATTTTCTGTCTTATATCATTTCTAGTAGTAGGTAGGACAGTAGAGCCTGTCATGTTGGTTGGTTATTTTGTTAGTGGAACTGTAAATGACTTTTTGTGATATAGATACTGGTAAAAGAAATGGACTTTATTTGAAAAAAAATTCTAACCAGTCAACATAGAACAACAGAAACAAGAATTTAAAGGTAAATGAGGCAGGAAAGACTAGAACCTGCTTTTGTTTGACCATCTCTTAGAAGGAAGTTTGAAATTTCTTAGCATGTAAATTTCTAAAGATACCATTCATTTGAATGAAGATAATTGTGTAGCAGATCATACTATCTTATTTATTGATTATGGGTAAATCAAATTTTTGTATACACATGTCACATGTAAATGTATTTTATCTAAAACCACTAAACCCTTAAAATAGATTTTTCTTAATTTCTTAAAATGTGTCATAAATCATTTCTTCAAATATATCTTATAGATTCATCTGTCAATCTCTAAATTCTATAACTCAGTTTTGGGACTCCTTACATTATTGGAGTGTCTGTGTTTCTATGGAAAGTTATCTACTCATATCCATCTCTTCCTTGTATCAATCATTATCTTCCTGAGTATCCTGAGCTTTTCCTGAAATCATTTAGTATGAACAATATAATGTCACATTTGATTGTATATGGTCTGTCCTGATATTTGACTTATCAGATGGAATTTCCACTGAATTTTAAAACATTAAGATCAAGGATTTTGCTAATTGAGAATTTCCTACTCCCCTTTTAGTTCCTAACTTAGTGGTTAGAGTATTGTAGGTCTAATAAATTCTTCCTGAAAAGCAGGGGTAGAAATGTTTCTAAGGTAACAATTTATATTTTGTTGACTTATATTTTAAAGATTTTTTTGAAGCTGCAAAACACATATGTTAAAAAATTTCAAGCAGTACAAAAGTAAAAGTCGTGTCAAGTAGGTTTGTCTGCCCCATATAACCTCTTGTGGCTCTGATTCTCTTCCCAGAGTTATTCCCAGTTCCACTTCCCATGCATCCCTCCTAGTGACATTCAGCTCACTCAGCCTGTGTTCTGGATTGGCAGTCAGCCCTCTTTCTATGCAGACGAGATATGTCTGCATACCAAGGAAAGTTCTCTTGTCTGGTTAGCTGTATTTTACTTCCTTAAGTTTGAAATCACTAGTCTGATTCTTGGTTTTATCCACTCCACTGTTGTTTCCCTGTTTTCTTTTATTTCAATTACTATATATATCCTTTGTTTCTGATAGGATCTTTTTATGCTATTGAGGTCCTAGAAGAAAGAATGAACCCCCCCAAATGAGGAAAGCATAAATAGCTTCTATAACATCTTCAAGAGGTCCAACATTCACATCATAGGGGTGCCAGAAGGAGAAGAGGAAGAACAAGAAATTAGAAACCTATTAGAAAAAATAATGAAAGAAAAGTTCCCTAATTTGGTGAAGGAAATAGATATGCAAGTCCAGGAAGCACAGCGAGTCCCTAACAAGATGGATATAAAGAAGTTCACTCCAAGACACATCATAATTAAAATGCCACAGGTTACACATAAAGTGAGAATCTCAAAAACAGCAAGAGGAAAGAAGTTAATTACTTAAGAGGAGTTCCCATAAGACTGTCAGCTGTTTTCTCAAAAGAAACTTTGGAGGTGAGAAAGAATTGATAAAAAATACCCAAAGTCATGAAAAGGAGTGAACTACAGTCAAGATTGCTCTACTGAGCAAAGGTATCATTTAGAATTGAAAGGCACATAAAGAACTTCACACACACAAAAAAAAACTAAAGGAGTTCATTGTCATCAAAACTTTATTATATGAAATGTTAAAGGGACTTTTTAAGAAAAATAAAAAGATTAAAACAATTAGCCACAACATGCGTATCTATCAACAATTGAATCTAAAAAGCAAACTAAGCAAACATGAAGAACAGGGACAGAATCATGGATATGGAGAGTGATTTGATGGTTGCCAGATGGGAGGGGGGTATAGAAGAGAGGAAGAAGAGATGAGGGGACTAAGGAGTACTGATATGTAGTTACAGAATAGCCATGGGAATGTAAAGTAGAGCATAAAACATGGAGTAACCAAAGAACTTATACACAGGACATGGACTTATACCCATGGACATGAAAAATAGGCAGGTATCCCCTGAGGGAGTGAGGGGTGGTAGCTGGAGGGGGGCAAAGGGGGAAAAATCAGGACAACTGTAATAGCATAATCAATAAAATATCATTTTAAAAAAGAAAGTTCTTTTTGAATTGAAATACTGGTTTGTTTCTTAGCTGCCATGAAATAATTAAAAATGAATGGATACAGTTGAATTGTAGGAAGCATATTTATTATTTGGAGTAGTTATAAAAAATTTCTTGAAATTAAAAATTGTACTTTGAACAGATAGATTAATCAGATTTAATTTTTCTTTCACTCTCTTATATTGATGTAAATATTTTCATCTGTTATGCATAACCAAAAACTATATTAAACTGTCAAAACATAAATTATTTCCTTTTGGCCACCATGGCTTGAGGGATTTATTTCAAGTCTGTTGTGTACTATTTGCCCCTAGGATGTGTAATCTATATTTTAGGGGAATGTGGCTTACTGTAAGACACCTGTATTATTTATGTGTGATTAATATTTGTGTTGTGGTGAATGAGGTCTTTTGGCCTTACTATTCTCTTATAGTGACTTAATCATTTCTCACAAGAAGGTAGTCATTGTAATAAAACATTCCACATACTAGTTTGTTTTACAGTAGTGACAAATGCAATTGTTGTAAAATGTGAATTTTCAGTTATTAAATATGGCGTCATGAATGTAATTTACTGGGCTACCTCTATAAGATGCTGCTACGTGGCACCACTGAAGCTGAAACCAAACTAATTCTTGTTTGTATGAATTTAGACATAAGTACTGGTGAACAGCATCTTAAAATCACAATGCTTAGGCCAGCAAACCTAATTTTGTGTTTCCGGAAACAAATCAGTAAACTTTACAACTAGTTGGTTATATGGATGCCTAATAAAATGGTCTCACAGTAATTTGCAAATTTGCAACAAATTATAAATATCCTTGATCATTCCTGACAGATAATATCATGTGCCAAATAAGGACATATTTCAAAGTTCCTTTCTGTGGGTCCTAAGACCCACAAAAAAGCAATATTTTTTACATATTTCTCTTAGAAAAATCACTTATGTCAGAAGAGTGAGAAATTGTAAGAGTTCCAAAATCTACAAGGCTAAAATTCAATGAAATATTAATGTTACCTGCCAGAACAGTCTTCCTTCACAATATTATTATAAAAACATATTGCTTTCAGCATTTATTAAACAGATTTGTTGGCATATGGATTATGGAATATAAAAGGAATACATCATAAAATATCCACAATGAGTCTTTTAATTGTGTTTTGGCAAGCTTTGCCAAATGGTGAGAAGGCAGCTATAAACATAAAAGGTGATGTGTATGTTGTTAGCTTCCCTAATGAATACATGGAAGGAGTATTTTTGGTGCTGTTGTTTAATCCATATTATTTCAAATTTAAAAGATGCAAAATAACTCGAATTTAGTATCTCTTTTCTTTGTACCTTGTCCATTATTAGAGCTATGGCCATGTTCTTATCCTGTAATATTGCAAATGGTAAATCTTTGGGGGAAAATTTTTTTCTTAGTGTTTCAGAGAAGGCATTAGAATATGTATCTCCTAAAGGTGTGATAAAGAATCTACCATGTAAATACTGGCACTGTGACATATTAGATATTTTTCAGCTATATGTTAAAATTATGAAAGTGCTCTGACTTATTGAGCTTGAGAGGAAGTCATCAAGAGCATTAAAAAATGGTGGTGATTATTATACTAAATTCAACCAGGATACGGTAGACAAGGGCTTTAAAACTTCAGAAACATCAATTAAAGCCCAAGTTGTGTGCAATAAGCATCAAAAATTGATAAAAACTCAAATTTAGGTTTTTAGATTTAGTGTTTAAATCAATCAACTGCAAACAAGATTTAATTAAAGAATATTATTTCAAAGTGTAATTACCTACTGGGATTAGAATGAACCTCTATTGCCCATAATGTTCTCCTACTGTGATCCCACACTGAAAAATGTTGAGTTTTAGATTAATATGCATCTTGTAAGTACAAGTCCTAATCTCAATCTTAAAGGACATTTAAAACACACTTGGAACCTTCTATGCAATCAAGCCCAGTGTGACTACTCTGTCCACCATGCTAAATTTGTGATTACATTTTTTATGTGCATGATTTAAATCGCTTTAGCAGCAGTCCAGGGAGCATTTTACCCTGCATATTAATTACACAAAGGCTTTGTCATGTGAGGGTCTCAGTGGTCATGGTCTGTAATCCAGCTCATTTGAACTGTGAGCACAGTTTTTGAGCATGCTGTGCACATCAAGCCCAGCTTTAAAGCTAGAATAGGCTGAGATGGTTAACAGGTATGGTTCCCGCTTCAGGAATGAATGCCATTTATTTAGTGACATCTGCAAACTAATTGCTTAAAAATCTGAAGGTGAATATGTATGCTCAGAAGGCTGTTATTAATACATAAGGAATGAGACTCTGTGTCACAGCATTCCAGTTTGTATTGTCTCAAGCTAACATTATCCAATCAGATGATTCCTTTATAAAATTCTTTATGTTATAGATAAATGCTTTGTCCCTCATTAATTTTCAAAAATTTTATCATCATCAGTATGTTTACATGTTTAGAGCCATTTAAAAATTGTATCATTTCAAGGGGAGTGAAGTAAATATTTTCAATGTTTGTGTATACTTTCAAACAACAGTAAGCAGAAAATTAAAGTTAAATATTACTAAGAACCATAGTACCTTGACTGAAGAATTTTTAAATATTCAAGACTTTATAATATATTGCTACACTCTAATGGTTTGGTCCTAATAGATTACAGAATTACTATAATCTTTGTTTCACATTTTAGGGGCTCAGTCACTAATATTATGTAATATTAGTATAGTGTGTATTATGAAATTGGAAAAAAAATGGAAACGTGCATCTCCTATGACTCTGGGGCCTGATGTCATGGAAGTCCACACTGGGTCATGCGCACAAGACAGAGCCAGAGTTACTGTATATGAGTGAAGGCTGCGTATGAACACCCAGGACCCTGGGTGCAAATTTAAAAAACAAAATCAGTAAAGGAACTTGTGTATGTGTGTGCTAAACCCAGGCACTGAGAACACAGAGCCACTGATGGCTAGCTCAACAATGTCATAGAAAATAGTTCAACTTTAATCTCACCCCCAAAAGTTTAATGACAGAAATCTAGGAAAGACTCGACTACAGAAGAATGGAAAATGCTTCAAGGTTCACTTTATTGGGAAGCTCCACTGAATCTTTGTCAACTAATGATGTTGCAAGCAACCATTTAGGTAACACATATTGTTATGTTATCACACTTTGCTGAAAACAATCAATAGATGCAATATTTTTAAATGCTAAATTATGTCTAAAAATATAAAGTGGCCAGAATTAGGAACTGAAAACTTTATACAGCCTAAGTGGAAATAAAGAAAAAATCAATTCTTATTTTAAGTTTTATAGGTATGGAGTATCTTTCATGACCACCAATATTTGAAGATGAAACAAATCATCTATCAGAAAGAATGATTACCCCCCATTTTAAAAAGTTTTCAATTATTTATGCATAATTTTCCTATTCAAAACAATTATTCTTTAGTTTATAGTCTCAAAATCCAAATTGCAGTTCATTTATTTTAAATTCTTGGAATAAGTCCTGGGAAATTTCTACTTATTTGTCATTTGATAATCAATACAATTACTCTTTTAAAGTACATTCCATATGCAAAGCAATATATCAAGGGGGCCCCTCCAAGTAACTGGGAATATCTTCTGGAGGGCAGGCCCCTTGTAGAGGCTTACCTCACTAGGTGGGTGTTCTAGGACCCATCTGTATCAGTGAACCAGCGGGCATTGTTGTGAGATGTGTTTGGCTTCAGCAAATTTTTTTTAGACTCTTTCCATATGTTTGCCATTTCATGATAGGTGATTTGTGAGCACACCTGCCCACACTGTACTGAGTGTTCAGAAGTTTTTGAACAAAAATGGCATGAACCTCATGCCCCACCCTCCCTATTCAACCAATCTCACTCCAAGAAACTTTTTATTGTTTCCCTGGATGAAAAATGCCCTCAGGGGGAAATGTGTTGCTAATGAGGAAGAGGTGAAACAATAAGAGCAGAAGCACTCAAAGTCATCAAAGGTAATTAGTTCAAAAACTGTTTTGAGCAGTGGAAAAAAGTTCCATAGAGCATTGCATCAGATGAAGAATACTTTAAGGTGGCTGAAGTTTAAACATATATGAATACATACACAGTTTTTTATGACTAAATTTTATTTGCCCCCCCCCCCATTGTATATGGTGCTGAGGAGAAAGAGAGCTAAACTACAATTTGTGCCTTAGAAACTCAGAGTCTATTAGAGACAGTAACAAAACATTCAAATGTAGTACATAAACTTTATAAAAATGAAGAATATTTTTCTGAGATTCTCAGTCTTCTGCTGTCAGACTCATTTTTTAATTTTATGTGTTGCACCAACAAATTACTCCCATATTCTTTAAAATGATTATTTTGAATGAAACATAGGGGGTTTGTTTCTTTATAAGAGTGTGCTTTCTGTACAAATACCTTCCATTTGGCAAGGTAAGTTCAAGATTTGAATGGGACAGATTGACTCTAAACCAAGGAAGATAATTGTATGAGTTTTTTGCTGTAAGTTTAACATTAGGTTATCATATGCAAAGGGTATGGAAAGCTACAGATATTTTTGTAGAAGTGTCTCAAATTAGACCTATGGGTTGAGTTGTATATTTAAAGGACTTTTGGGTGTGACATTTGAAGAGTCAAATGCTACATTGACTTATGTATCATTGTATAATAAAAGATTCAAGAGAAATTTGGCTATGCCTTTTAGCAGGTCTGACAGCCTTTGTAGGAGTGTGAACACTCAAGAGTCCATGTAAAAAACACCGTGTTTATGTCTGAGCATTTGGGTTCTCATACTGTTAGTAGGGTTACAAAAGATTATGATGTTCTTTAAAGAAACAGCATCAATGAAATTAATTTTAATATTAGTTTTTCTTTTGGCATGAAGTTCAGAACAAAGTCTTACAGTGAAAATCTAGGTAATTCAGATTATATAAGCAACCTTGGAATCAGTGGTTTGAATGTATTACTAGGAAAGAATTATTGCTAGGGCAAGACTGGCTCTGTTCTTTATTTCATGTTTGGCCACATTGTTGCCAGAAATATTGAGTATTTGAAACCACCCTCAGAGATTAAGTTTTTCACTTATTCCACAATGTTTATTATTGTATAGTCATAGTCCTCATTGAATTTTGTACCATTTATAGTGATTTCCTAACAGAGAAAACTTTTTCACACAAGGCATATTTTAAGAGGCTATTACTAAAATCCATTTGAATATTAAATCCCGATATCATTTGGTCTATATTTTATCAAAGAAACATAAAGTGTGTTTTCTAAAAATAATTTTAGTATTCTAGTAACTTCCTAAAACTATGCATAATATAGTATAATTCTTCCCAGATAAACTCACTAAAAAGTATGCTTTTGTGATTACTTGTTTAAACTTACCAGTTCTTTAAGAAGTTTCTTTCCTTTTTTAAAAATTGGTCCAAAGTCTGACCATCTGAAGTTAAAATGCCCTTTCAGAGTTGATGACTTTTTGTTAATGTACTTTCTCCTGTTCACTTAGTAGAGCTGTGCATTAATAAAAGTCTGTAGATTAAAGCAAGTTATTTTTCTAATAAAAAGGCTCCCTAAATATCTGGCATTTTGGATCAAATTTTAATGTTTTCAATTTTGAAACCTCAGCATAAAACTGTTGATGTGGGTCCCCTTTGATAAATTATAAAGGTAAACTTTAATGAACATTGAATAGGATCACCTTTGCTACTTGGGGTAATAGAATAAAATAAAACAAGCAAACACATTTTTCTTACTGCCACATGCTTCTCCTTAATAATAACTTTTGTCTCTTCTGCAGAAATAGATGCTGTGTAAGTCTCATTAAATTACCTGACTGATGGAATAAATACATAGCCCGTAGCTCGGCAGTCCATCGTAAACTGAGCAAGGGTCTTGATATCTCAGAGTTCTGCTTATTTACACATGCCTTGGACTCTTCTCACAGATATGTAAATTATTCTGGTTAAAACTAAATGCTAAAGTCTACACCATTAGTCTTCCACTTCATGATCTCCACATGGGGCTGTTAGAGGGATAATGTACCATACAATACACGGTTTACTTTTAATTAATAGAAAAAAATGTGAAATGAATATTAAATGTAGCTTAATGTGAAAGAAAGCGCAAAGCCGTTTGGTGGTGGGTTATTTATTTATTTATTTATTTGCTCATTTACTTATTTATTTATTTATTTATTTTAAAAACAGTCAGCCCTGCTTCATCATTAGAAAATAAGTAATGTATTGCTGGACCGCAAGCCTTGCTGGAGGCTTTGGAAGCAAAAAAGGAGGTTGGAGAAGCCTTAACAAACCAGCTAATGGTACCAGGCCTGACACAAAGAGGGGGTGTGCCAGGGAGAGGCTCAGGAGTTCTGCTCTATGCCTTTCGAATCTGAAGACAACAAAGCTTTTTTGCCGGAGTCTCTGTATTCCCTCCTAAGATTGTCTCGTTTTCCATACCAAACAAATTGTAGTATCTGGTATTAAATCTTAGACTAAAAAAGCTCATCAAATAGAGCACTTAATTAAAACACAAGAACTGTTTTTGTGTTATAATTCAATGTGTCAAAATTAATAAATAGAATTAGCAGTTTGCAAACAGTTTATCACACTATTCCCAACCACAGAATGGAATTTTAATTATGTAACATTATTTATGGCAATGAAATGATCGTGTTTCTTAGTAGTTGCCAACCACCCAAGTTAAGGTTTGAAAAGAAAAGCTCTGTTGAATAACCACTTCCTCCACTGGATTCCTTTTGTCTTGTTTGGCTCAGCTGGGATAAGGTAAGGACCTTGAGAAAAGACAAAAAGAACATGACTGAGTCTGGTTGGGCTTTAGGAGATAACGAAGTCCTCAATGAAGGCACTTATTTGCAAGATTAAAGGATTTGAAGTAAAGCCTGAAATTAGTAACTTTTCATTGCTTTTTACCTAGACAGCCAGTGTTTTGTAATAAAATAAAGACCTTGCACTTTCAAACCTTCATGCCAGGCAGACTGTGAAACTGAATTCTACTCAATTTTAAATTATTCATACACTCTTAATTGTGATGTTATCCTTATAAATGATAGTAATGGTACCGTTTAAAACCTAAAAACCAGCAGGCACCTGCCAGTGAAATGAGTTCATTTAAAGCACAACCATTGAATTCTTAATATTAGAAGCTATTTGAAAAGATTCAGCTAGGAGAAAGTCAGTAAGACATTTGATTTTACACTTAGGAATTAGGTAGCTTGACATGATTAGCAGAAGGGAAGCAAAATGCCAGTGCTTAATTTACAGACCATTTGAAAAAAAATCACCCTGAGCTTGGAGAGTCCCTGCAGAAAATTCTAACTCTTCTCATATGCCCATTAGCTACAAACAATTATTTTTGTATTATTTAACAGGAATCAAAACATACATACTGATGAGCAAAGAAGATGTGTGAGATCATGAATAAAGCAACTTGTTCCCTTCTAGAAATCTGAGAGTTTATGTGTGTCTGTCCACGTGCATCCGTGTGTGTGTGAATGTGAGTGCTTCAAAAAAGTTTTCGAGAAAGATCCATGGGACAGTCCAAATAGTTCTTTGGAGTATTAAGAGAACTGAGTTAAGAGTCTATAAAAACTAAGGTCTTTACAAGACATATATACCAAAGTCATTTTATTTTCTCCAACATTTAAAAAAATGATGTTGCTTTGAATTCATTTTCAGAATTCTTTTAGTGATATCAACACTTGTCATGGTGTTGGGAGACGAAATGTCTCTCTGAAATGTGGCCATATTCTTATGGAACATACTTGTTAAAAAAAATAAAAACGTTTTGAGGTTGTGTCATTTTTAGATGGACATTTTTATATGCATCAATTTCTGTAACCTTTTGAGCAATTTTTTTTGTTTTTTTCCATTCGTAATTTCACATTAAAAGTCCTTAATAGGAAAAAAGAAATTAGCTTGTAAGTGTTTTATTCAACTATCAATTTTTTAAAACTTTTCTTTAATTGTGTTCAAGTAGAGTTGTCTGTATTCCCCACCCCCTGCTGCCTCCCACCCATTCCCCCACCACCCTCAAACCTCCCTGTCCTTGACTTTGTCCATCTATCCTTTAGACATTGTCCCTTGACTACCCTTCCCCATTTTTTCATTACCCCTGTCCCACCTCCCCTCTGATTACCGTCAGTTTGTTCTTTATTTCAGTATCTCTGGTTATATTATGCTTGCTTGTTTGTTTTGTTGATTGGGTCCACAACTATCCGTTTTCAAGCAGACTAAATAACTAGGGAGGTAAGCAACAGATTTTTATGCATCCAACTTTGAGTCTGAGACATGGGTGTCTCCAGGCTTCTAATGACACTGTTTTGGTATCATAAAATAATTCTACCCTACATGCCATTAAAGGTTTTAGAAGAGCTAGTGTTAGCGAACCACACTTAATTGTTAGGCAATTTGTTATTTATTCCTGAAGCCCCATTAACACTGAAATATTCGAGAAAAGTGACTCTCATGTCCAGAAGTTTGAAAGTTGGTCAATGTGGGATTTTAACTCTATTTTCCACAAATCCTTAACCTAACCAGTGTTTGTTGTAGTTGTTCAGTTGTTTGCTTGCTTGTGTCTGCCCTGTGGTCTCATTGAAATGAATTGCTTTTTCTACATGCATGTGTAATAATTATATACATTTAAATATGATAAGTGCATGGTCAGATAGGAAGCCCAATAATACTACATTTCTGAAATAAGTTGCCTCAGATTTGAAACATATAATTTACTTCAAATTTGAAATTTTAGAGTTTTAGAAGAAATGTAGTTGACATATTTCAAACATGGGTGCTTGCTTTAGAATACTGAAGTTAATCCAGGACCTGCTACTTATTTACCACCCATGTGTTCTTGGATTTACTGAGAAAGAAGTAAGAAAATGCAATGAAAGCATTTAGATTCATCACATTCCCAGTAATTCCTCATAATTACGGGCTAATTCGAAGGTGAGTTTTTAGAGAAACCAGTGTTGTACATTGTTGTGCATAGCTTCACTAGCAAATGATCAGGTCATTAGAACATGTAACAAACAAAAGACAACTTTATTTGGTTGTTTCACTGACCCTTTGTGGGACAGTTCTTACCTTGCTCCTTGATAAAAGTTCCAGCTAGTCCATGACTTCATGCTCACCTTTAAGTGTTAAAAAGTAATTTGTTATTGTTCCCTTAAATTTAATATTCAGTTTCAATTCACTATTTGAAAAGTTTCAGTTCTTAAACATTTAGCTTAATTTAGTCTTAAATCGTTCCCCAGCCTCCACTCCATCACACTAACAAGGGCTGCAAGTGCAGTGCAAGGCATAACTGCTGGTCCTTCTCCACCACAAAGTGCCCCAGCCTCCAGGGTTGCTGACCGAGGTGTCAGGTTCAGTCCAGGTCAAAAGACAGGCAAAGGAGGAGAGATAAGGCAACACAACACATGATGGCTTTACTTATGCATTAGTCTTTCTTTAAGAACTAGCTAATTCAGTGCTACCTTTCTCCATTGCAGTTTTTTTTATTTCTTCAGTCAGAATTAACTATTTTGTGTGTGTGTTCCTGTGGCTTCCTGTGTATTTCTTTATTATGATATTTACCACTTGATACCACAAGTAAATAAAAGTCTTCTTCCTTGAGCAACTGTGAACCACGTGAAGAAAAGACTCTGTGTCCAGCTTACTCATTTTGTGGGTCTCTAGATGATAAGACAGCTTTTGGAGCGCATAAGGTTATAGTAACTGAATTTTCAATCTCATTGGGACAAACCGGATTGATGTTTACTTTCAGTGGAGTAAAAATTTACAGTTAAAAGCCACTTGACCTCATCGTTCTAACTCTCAGTATATAAATCTGTATGTACCATGTTTTTAATTTACGTAACAATTCTGGCATTTTCCCTATGTATAGAATACATTGAGAAAACTTAGGCATTTAATTCTCTTAATTTTGATAGTAAAAATTTCCAATTAGGCGAGTCTTCCTGGAGTAAGAAATTTATTTCCTCTGGGTAGTTCTGATGTCAACTCAATTATTTATTTATTTATTGTTTTTGAAAAGATTTTACTATTTTTTATTTTTATTTATTTATTTATTTATTTATTTTTAGAGAGAGGGGAAGGGAGGAGAAAGAGAGGGAGAGAAACATCTGTATGGTTGCCTCTCATGTGTCTCCTACTGGGGACCTAGCCTGCAAACCAGGCATGTGCCCTGACTGGTAACTGAGCCAGCGACCTTTTGGTTTGCAGGTTAGTGCTCAGTCCACTGAACGACATCAGCCAGGGTCAATTTTTAAAACTTATTTAATATGCAATCACATTATTTTAAAGATATAGTATGGAAAAAATGAAAAATAACTCATAATCCAATTTCTCACAAAGGACTGGGAAAATATTTTAAATTGGTTTCTAAATTTGTCAAATTTGTAATGACTCCAAAGCAACTAGTTGAGAAAGATTCTTCGGTCACAATACCTGGAATTGATTTGTAATGTCTGTCTTGCTGCAGAAAGGGGTGCCCCATAAATGCCATCCTCCTCCTACCATTGCCACTCATCACAAAGTTAGAATTCCATTCTGGTCATTTTAACTGATGTGGGTTATTTACATTACCATAGTTATGGTGCCAAGTAACAATTCTGGAATCATTTATTTATGTGGCTTGAAGTATAAACATTATCAATTTTTAAGCCCTCCCCTTCCCAGCTTCATTTCTGCTTTTGAATTTATTGAAATTGCCAAGTTTGTATGAATTACTCATTAGTCTACAAGATAGAAAGGAAGATTCTATCAGCTTCAAAGTTTCATGTAGAAGAAAATACACAGGCAGCAGTGCTACTTATTTTAATCTATAATGAAGTATATTATGTTGAATACAAATATTTCACAAATTTTAAATACTTAACTTATATTTCTGGATTAAAAGAGTTAATAACACATCCTTTCCTGATGTTAGAAGTATTGGAGTAAATTCTGATATACTTCTGGACAGAATCTTCTCCACCTACATACTTCCCACATGGGCAAACAAGCTTAAAATGATTGCATATTATGGAAAGCAAGGGAATGGGCTTTCCTGACGCCCAGCAGGTGGATGGATGAATAGATAGATGATAGAGAGGTAGACACGTAGATAGATAATAGATAAATAGATGGTAGATGGATAATTAGATGATAGACACATACACACATACTTACATAAATCTGGACATTTAATCTTGATTGGCAAGTCTCTCTGCAGAAATTCCCACATAAATAATGTGTAGAGTGAAGACTACATCTTCTAAAGATAACATTAAATACAAATTAATTATGTCATGTCATGTATGTTTTAGTCAAGTTATTACTTTGAGAAAAATGTAAATTTGCATACATTTGTAAGAAATAATAGAGAGATGTCATGTACTCTTTACGAGTTTTCTCCAATAGTAACCACATATAAAACTATAGAATCATGCCTTAAAACTTGTAATCTCATATCATAACCTGGATATCAAAATTAATACAGTCCAGATACAGAACAGCTCCATCATTGAATGTACCCCTCCCATCGCCCTTGTATAGCCACACCCACCCACTTCCTCTCCCACACGATGCACAGTTCTGCGATTTTGTCATTTCAAAGATTTTGTATAAATGAAATCATGCAGTTTGTAACATTTTGGAGACTAGCTTTCTTTACTCAGGGTAATTCCTGGAGATTCATTTAAGTTGTGTGTATCAGTTATTTGTCCTCATTTCTGTTGCTAAGTAGTTTTTCATTGGACAGGTGCACTGAGGTTGTTTAACCATTCATCCATTAAGGCATGTTTTGAGTTTTTCCATTTTTGACTTTTAAGGAAAAACTGCTATGAATATTTTCATACAGACTTTTGTGTGAACCTAAGTTTTTATTTCTTTAAAATAAATACCCAGGAGTTCAATTGCTGATTCATAGGATAGTAGTTGCATGTTAACTTTTATAAGAAGCTGCCAAACTACTTTTGGGAATGATTGTACCATTTTGTATTCTCACCATAAGTACATGGGTGATCCAGCTTCTCCAAATGCTCACCAGCATAGGCTTTCAACATTCCCCCCACCACTATCCATTCTAGTAAGGAAGTAGTGTTCCCTCCTTATTTTAAATTAGATTATCCTGATAACTAATTATGTTGAATTTTTATGAGCTTATTTGCCACCTGTCTACCCTTGCAGTAAAATTTTCTTCATGAATTTTTTCCATTTTCTAATTGATTTTAAAATTTTTGAGTATTGAGAAAATTTTTGTATATTCTTGACATTAGTCTTTTGTCAGATATGTAGTTTTAAAATATTTTTTCCATTTTGAAATCTGTCTTTTTAACCTCTTCAAATAGGCTTTAACAGAGCAAAATTTTAATTTAGATGATATTCACTTATCATTTTGTTTTGCTTATGGATATGTGCTTGGTATCAATTATAAAAACTTTTCTTAACCTAGATTCTAAAAATTTTCTTCTATTTGTTCTGAAATATTTTTAACCTTCTCTAACTGTTTAAAATACATGATCTACAGTGAGTTAAATTTTGTATAATGTGTAAGATTTAAGTTAAATTTTTTTCTACAGAGATCTAATTTTTCAGCCTCACTTGTTGAAAAAACTAGCTTTGCTCCATTGGATTGTGTTTGCCCCTTTGAAAAGTTTAGTTTGGCATAGTTGTGTGACTCTGTTTATTTATGGGGTTTTTGTTCTGTTCCATTGATCTAGGTGTCTCCTCCTCTGTCGATACCACATAATCTTCCTTTGTATGGCTATCTAATATGCCCTAATGTCTGCTCGTGTTTCCTCTCCCTTTTTCTCTTTGATCAAGAATATTTTAGCTACTCTATAGCATGTGCCTTTTCATAGTATTGTAAAATAATCTTGCTATGCACAATTCCTGGGATTTTGATAAGAACTGCATGAAACCTACAGAAGAATTGAGGGAGAAATAACACCGTCACTATGTTGAGTATTCTATCTGTGAACTTAGAGTCTTTTTTCATCAGTGTTATGTAATTTGAAAGCTAGAGATCCTGTACCTCTTTTGTTAGGTTTATATTTAAATGGTTCACTTTTTGGAGTAGTTGTACATGGTATAGTGTTTTTTTCATTTTAGTTAATGTTATTTAAAATTCTCCAGTTGTCCATCCCCTAATTTTAAGAGGACCACATGACCATTCACTTTTAGGCAATGCTTAGCCTTATGTAATTATTTCTTTTTTATTCCAAAGAGTGTATAATGTAAAATGGAAAGCAAAAAATGCATGACATTTTCAAAATCCTTATATAGCCATACTCTTTGTGAGAGTGATGTTTGAGTGAATGTGGATGACATAGACCAATAGACAAAATAAAGACTTACATGCTAAATAATAGTTTAAGTGTAATATCAGCTGTTCAAAACTGTGGCCTCCATATTTTGAGATGATGTATTTATATCAGAATAAATTTTAAGCACCCCTGTTATTATGTGTGTGTGTATATATATATACATATATATATATATACATATTCTATACATGTGGTAAATGATATTGCAATGTATATTATGAAATAAGAACAAAATGTCTCAGAACTTTTTAATGAATGAGATAAACAAATAGAAATTCCACACTGTTTTTCTATTGTTTCAATGTATTATTTGCATACACAAGAAGTATGTACAACATGCTTTCGAGACCACATGTTTAATAATCATATTCAAAAGTGGTGACTAAGTGGCACATTCTGACATCAGGGGATGTATCGTGTTCTAGCTTAACCTTCTTCAATATTTTTATGGCTATGTTTTCATGAATATCCAATATACTGTGCCTATGTAAGTACAGTGGTCCTTATGAAATTTGTCTTTGGGGCTATATTATTCTCCTATTAAAATTTTACAGTGATTTCCTACAGCATATAGAAAACCAATCCAAATCCTTTATGACAGCCTGCATGATCTGGTACAGTCTGACTCTCCTTTACATATCCCATGTTATCTTTTTTCTTCTGGCTTTAGTGTTTTCCTCGAACATGCTGAGCTGTGTTTTCTTGGCCTGCACTATGATTTCCCCAAATCTTTCCTTCGTTTCCTCTTGCAGTTTAACATAAAATGCTCAGCATCACTAGCCATCAGAGAGATGCAAATTAAAACCACAATGAGATATCATGTCATACTTGTCAGAATGGTTATTATCAATAAATCAAGAAACAATCAATGCTGGTGAGGACAAAAAGGAACCCTAGTGCACTATTGGTGGGAATGCAGCCACAGTGGAAAACAGTATGGAATTTACTCAAAAAATTAAAAATGGAACATACCCTAAAAAGCCTGAAACACCAATTCAAAAGAACCTATGTACCCCAATGTTCAGAGCAGCACTATTTACAATAGCCAAGTGGTGGAAACAGTCTAAGTACCCATCAGCAGACAAGTGGGTTAAAAAACTGTATTACATTTACACAATGGAATACTATGTAGCAGAAAGAAAGAAAGAAATCCTACCATTTTCAACAGCATGGATGGAACTGGAGAGCATTATGCTAAATGAAATAAGCCGGTCAATGAAAGAAAAATACCATACAATCTCACTTATGAGAGGAATGTAGTGAACAAAATAAACCAAAGAGAAATAAAGAACCAGAGACATGGAACAGAATGACATCGGCCAGAGGAGCAGGGCACAGAGGGAATGGTGGAAGGGGAAGAGATTAATCAAAGAACATGTATGAATGACCCATGGACATGGACTACAGTGTGGGGATTGACTGTGGGAGCAAGGGGGTGAGCTGGGTGGAGGAAGGCAAAGGGAGAAAAATTTGGGACAACTATAATAAACAAGAATAAAAAATAAAATTTCAAATTAAATGGAAATTTGTTTATTTTTTCTCCCATAACTCTCAGTTTACAGTAGAGTTTTTCTATCTTTCATCTCCTATCCCCTGTTATTCTCTATCTCAGCACCCTATCCCCTCATTATACCACCACAAATAATAATAACTTTGCCCATTCTCTTTTGCTTTACATTTGTTTTCCCTAAGTGATTATAAGCTATAGATATGGGCAGGGTCCATATCTCTCACGTTCATTTTTGAGTGTCATAAAATGGAATCAATACATCTGTGCAGATGAATGAATGAACATTGAAGATAAATAGAAATTAAGAAGCAATGAAAATGGGATTTATGTTTAAACCTATATTTGACTTCAAAAATCAGTTGTGTATGCTTCCCCTCAAAGAGTGCTTGCAGTTGTACTTGACTGTATTTACTAAGAATCAGTATTGATATGGCTGAAAAATTAAAGTAGAAATGTAGAGACCAGAACCAGGGAACCAGGGAGGTGATAACTTTGTTGTGCTTTCTTTAGACAATGCCTAAGGTATTGTGTTCATTTAAATGGATCTCTCTCGCTCTCTCTCTGTTTTTTCTCTGCTTTCTTTTTCACTAAGATATCATTTGTATTTAATAAAATTCATCTATTTGAAGCATAGTTTTTGATGTCTTAGTAATTGTACCAAATCATATAAACAATACCACTCTCAAGATATAGAATTTTTATTAGAGTGATATTTTAAAAGTAACATCAACTACTTGAAATATATTTGGAAGATGATCAAGATTATAGAATGATTAAAATTTATGCAACATGAAACTGATGAAAGTAATGGGGCATGTTTTGACTTGGAGAAAGTGAGTGAAATATGACAACATTTTGAAAGACCATCATTTTGAGAAAAGGAATTAAAAGGACTATTTTCATAAGGAGAACAAGGACTCATATATGAAGATTAGAAATAGGTAGATTGTAGCTCAACTATGGGGAAGATGTTTTAGGAACTGGTGCATTGCAAAATAATGAGCTCTCCATTGCTGAAAGTATCTAACCAAAAGTTAAACATGTTAGCAAATTCACAGCAAAACTTCCTAACTTGGGTGGAGATTAGCAAAGGTGATTTTTAAACTGGCTCTTGTAAAATTTGTTTCATGATTGAGGCTACTGAATGTTGGGAAGGGGAAGCAGTAGAATACTCATGGAAGAAATAGCATTTGAATTAAAGTAGAGAGGCCTCAGGGGTTTCGACTGGGCACAAAGAAAGGCGGGTGGAAGTAATATTCAGAAGAAAAAGCACTAGAAATGCAAAGGTATGCTACAACACACTTCCAGTCAGGTTGGATTGTTCTAAATAACCACTTGGGTTTTATGGATCACAGACCACTGAAATAGAAAGGAAAAAAGGTGTTATCTTACATTGCTTTTCTTATTCTCTTTATTTATAAAATAGATTTTAATATAGCAGAAGAAAGATTTCTATCTACTTGCACAAACTCTCTGGTCTTTTAAGCAAGAATAATGATCTTAACTTTACAAGTAGCATACAGCTACAAACAAATATGTATTTTTTAGTTAAAAACATCATGCAAGTTTGCTTTTCTTTCAGGCAGATAATGGGCTTTTTCCCTCATAGTTCAACTGACAAAGAAGAGGTAGATTTTCTCTATAATTTGCTATTATCCTAAAACTCAAAAGCAAACCCAAATGCCATCAGTGGCTATGAGCTGTGATGTGTTTGAAAATGGAAATTTGACTACTTCAAATAGCAAAATCTTCATTTCCATTAGAGTTTCATGAACTGTCTGAGTGTAGATCAAGATAAAACATACACTATTCTATAGGCTGCTACGATGCAACAGGCAAGATGATGAGAACAAAGGCAATTGTTTGTATTGGAAATAGCATATATCATTAAGCATTTTACTCATGAATACAGCTGTATTGGTGCACCTTGTCTTTTTTTTAAAAATATTTTATTTATTTATCTTTTTAGACGGGAAGGGAAGGAGAGAGGAAGAGAAACTTCAATGTATGGTTGCTTCTCGTGCATCCCCTGCAGAGAACTGGCCCCTGCCGGAAACTGGCCTGCAACCCAAGCATGTGCGCTGACTGGGAATCAAACCGTGATCGTCTGGTTCGCAGGCCCATGCTCAATCCACTGAGCTACACCAGCCAGGGCCGGTGCACCTTGTCTCTTGCTGAATTTATACCCTCCAACTTATAGAGGGATCTTCTATTTTAGCTAGGATATTTGCCTGTGGACATCTTTATTATGTGTACCTTTTGATTACACATTTAAAATACAATATTTTATAAACAACCAACATTCAAATAGACAGAGCAATTAATTTCATAATCATCTTCCCCATCAACTTACACGCAAAAAAAACTATGCATTGAAAAAACAAAAGTAAGTTACTTCCCATTACTTTACCAAAGACAAATAAAGATTAAGGTTAAATAAAAACTTTTTATGACTGACCACAAGTAAAAGGCAAACGTCAGTAGGTCTTTCAGGATTGACTCAGTTATGAAACATGAGAGGTCTAACCAGAAATTATCCAGCCACATAATATGAAAAATAGACATTTACTGAAAAAGATACAAGATGCAAGAAACATTGTATGTAGAACAATCACACCTCAGTGCCCATTGTGGTAGGTACCTTGGGACCTCACACCATTCTCCCAATTGCCATCAGCTGCCCTGTTGTATTTCCCTGAATCAACGGTCTGAAATCTCTTCCTTTTCAAAAGTGATTTTAGTTTTGGGAGAAGCCAGAAGTCACAGGACACTAAATCTAGTCTGTAGTGGAGCTGAGTCACCTGGGTGACTTGATGGTTCACCAAAAAACTCTGCAAGGGACATGAGGTGTGAGCAGGTGTCTTGTGATGAAGCTGTCAACTACTAGTGGCTCATAGCTGCACCTTCTGAATCATCCCAACTGTTCCCACGGAGAAATGTTCAAGCTTAGCACAAAATTTCATGCAGATTCATTGCTCTACTTGCTCAGTCACTTTGAATGCAATGGACACACAGTACACATGCTCATTCAACAGCGTCTACCACCCC
Organism: Sturnira hondurensis; assembly: GCF_014824575.4. NCBI lineage: Eukaryota > Metazoa > Chordata > Mammalia > Chiroptera > Phyllostomidae > Sturnira > Sturnira hondurensis. Next base: position 11,053,215 of record NW_028092059.1, read on the forward strand.
CACCGACCAGTACAGTGAAGTCATGCATGCATATTCCAGTATACTTTCCCTGGCTGCCAGGTTACATCAATGTTGCATAAAACATTATTGTTATATTAACAATGGATGGACTTTTTTCCTGGCAGACATTGCATTTTATTGGAAATGAGGATCTAAATATGGTTTTGAAAAATAATCAGACAAATTGAAAGTGTCTGACTAAAAAAAAACATATCTACAAAGTTATGGTTCTGAATCTCCCAGCTAGTAATTGACATAGGAAAAAAAACTAGGCCAGTTTGTTTTCCAGCGTAGATAAAAACAATGTAAATAGAAAGGCAAAAGTTTTAGACTTATGTTTTCTTTTTGAGGGTACTGACAATACATATTCCTGAGGAGATCATAAGTGTTTGTGGAATAAATGAATATTATCAAAACAAGTTAACCAAAATATTTCTCCTTTTGTATAGTTCAGAAACACAGGCTTTAAAGAGAAGGTAGGATCTTTCTCAATTTCAAGATCTTCATGTATTTCCATGTTGAACATATGAGCAGTTTTTTTTGTGATCCTGTTTTCTGGAAATAGATTATTTGGATGTTAGTCATCCAAACTTCTTAGCGGTCTTGTCTTCTTCTAGGCTGAGAAATCTCATTTGTGTAATCTCTGATACTTTTTTCTCTGCAGTAGAATTGTATTAGGCCAATTTGGGGCAGTTTTGGATATTGAATTTACCACTTTTATTACTTTGGATCAATTACTTAACTATTCTGAACTGCAGGTTTTCACCATGAAAGGGGATAATGCCACTCACCTTAGGAGGATTGATGTAAAGATGACAGAGAATGCAAGTAAAGCTCTTAATGTAGTGTTAGGTCTATAACACACACAAAAAGGAGAACCATATTTATTATTAGGGGAGATAAAATGACAACATCATCATCATTTTTAGAAGGAAAAAGTGTGATTTATGTGTTGGTTGTTTGGTCTAATCTGAAAGATACTAGATTCACTTATATTGGGAACTTCTAAACTCTTGGCTTAAAATATTCTCATCTTCATTCATTTTTTAGTCATTCATTCAGTAAAGCCTCTGTGGTCCAAGCACTACTTTAAACCCTAAGTATTGAAAGATGACTAGAGTGGAGTTTAGTCCAACTCTCCGTGTGATCCCATTCCAGTGGGAGAAACAGATTCATAAACAAACAATAATGCATTAAGTGCATTTGTGGAGGCACAGAAAAGGTACTGTGAGAGTCTAAGGAGTAAGCATTGAAATCCTCTTGAAAAGGTCAGGGGACTTTCTAATCAAAGGTGAAATTTGAGTTGAGTTTTAAAAGATGCATATCTGTCTGCCAGTCAGATAAAGTGAAGGACATTCCTGTTAAAGAGTCCACATATGCAAAAGGAGGGAGTTGAGGAAGAATCTAGCATGAGAGGGGAATGCACATGGCTGAGAATAGTTATTATCACGTGGTGGGAGTGATAGAAAATGAATTTTAAGAAATGAATAAGATCCTTATACTATTTTATGGAAACAAAAGTGACCCTAGAAGATATTAAGCAAGAGTCAGATACCTAACCTACATTTTACAAAGACCCTCTGACATCAGTTTTGAGAGTGTATCTGATAGTTGGCAAGTATGGTACTTCCTGTAGGTGCAAAGATACAGAATTTAAGTCTCAGAACCTATTCTTGATAATTTAGTATCTCAATTATTGTTAATACAATCTGATTAACTTTTACATATTAAATTAACATGGTTTATAACTGTTTGATATTAAAATAGTCACTATTCCTTCAAAAATGTGTTTGTCATCTTCCCCCAAATTCTTTTGTTCTACACAGCAAAAATCTATAAGATCAAATGAAGAGTCAAGTCTGTAACTGTAATTTTATGTCTAAATGTTTTTCCCCTTCAAATTTCTTTTGCTCTTTATATAATTACACTATGTAATATGCATAAATATATAAACATTTTTAAATACTAAAACAAATATCAAGGTACACAAAACCTAGTTTAAGAAATCAAATTAATCAAAATGTTTTAAAGCCACTTGTGTGTCTTTCCTGTCACATTGTCCCTCAGCCCTGTTATCTTTGTTTTCTGGCATTTTTCATAACTCTCTCTTTATTTTCCATAAGAACATTGTAGTTTTGTAATTCCTCTGTGTAAGCTCTTCCTTCTGCCCCATGCCAACCTAAGAGGGCATTAAGGATTGTAGAGTCTGCCTTATGTCTGATTGACATACATCAGAATATTTCCCAGTTGGTAGTATATAGCACAGAGTTGGTGAGGTGAAAGCACATTTTATGTCAGCACAGACTCCAACTTGGAGCATTGGAATCCACATATGTTATCTTTGAACTCCTGCCAAATCATAAAGGAATGTAGAGATATGAAAACTATTATGCAGAGTGAGATATTGTCATTAAGACCACAAATTTTTGGTGCCAGTCATTTATATATATACTTAAAAATAATTTTGACTATTTAAATGCTGCTCAAAGATTCTAAATACACTTTTTAGGTCAAGTAACTATTTCCTAGGTCTTTTCTGTGTAGGGCATCTTATATAAAGTAGTTCCTTTAAATTGCACCAAGCACAGACTACTCAACAAATGATAGCTCACAGTCTTTTTGCTGCTGTTATTATTATTGCTACATCTATTCTTCCAGTAATATTCTACTATTCTATTGAAAGAAATACAGTGCTAGGAGATATTACTGTATAATGTAAGGAAACCTTGCTACATTAGTCCTTGCTGCATTAATACTTCTTTCAGTATTTTGATATTTTGCATATTGGTAGGAATTCAGTGACCCTAGAATTAAGTTTTTTTGTGCAGCTTCTTTGTGTTTCCATCACTGTAACCATCGCTCATTAGGGCATTATTTTCATATTATTTAAAACACAAATGCAGCAGTGGTAAACATATGTACTGCTTATTGATATTTCTGTCTTCCTGAGCCTACTGAGGCAGCCCTGGCATAGCTTGAGGGTCAGGAAGAAGGGTCATACTGGAGGGTCAAAAAAACTGATTCTGGCCAATGAAATGTGTCAATTTTAGGTGGAAGAAAGGAAAATCCTCTGCATGATTCTCCAGTATCCATGTTTTCAGTAGTAATCATAGAACTTATTTTTGGGAGGGTGGAGCAGCAAGATTGAAATACCTTAGGTTGTTATGTTGCCGTACTGCGGACAGCTGCCCAGGAGGGTAACCTGACCTATAGGACATTTTGCATGAGCAAGAAATAATTTATGTGTTAAGCCACTGAGATTTTGAGGTTGTTTGTTACCTAGTCTACCTTGACTAATACAAAGTACTACTTTATTTTTCATGCACAACTAATGCTGGCATTCTTGTCTTAAAGAAAAAGAGCACATTACTCATTTTAACAGACTATCACTGTGCTGGTACTGAAAGGATGAAAACATGGGAGACAAATATCTATTGCTGTTGGAGTTTACTTGCTTTTATTCAGAATTCTAATAGTTGTTTCTAGATTTAAGTACATATGATAAACTGACCATAGCGTTTTACCAATTTAACATATAAATAATACTGATCAGCACATAATAATTTATTGCAGGGATTAGTGCTGGCTATGAATATACGTATGATTTATGGGAATAGAACCTCATTTTGTACCTATCATCAAACTCAACCAGATTAGTTTGTAGATGGTAAATGATTGTGGGTGGAAAACTCTATTGTCTGAAATTGAACAAGCCACAGTAAGTATTGATTAAATAGAGTTTGTATTACATAGTTTAGACTGAGTTATGCTGTAGGGACAAACAATCTCAACAAAGTGACTAACAACAAATTTACTGCTAACTTGTATGTATTCATTCTGAGCTGAGCGTGTTTATGATTTGACTGATTTTCATGATGGGATCCAGGCTGAAGGGGCAGCTGCTCCCTGGAACGTTGCTGGTCTTAGGAGGGAGGAAAAGCGATTATTAGTTATGTAATCACCTCTCTTAAAAGTGTCACAAATATCCTTCCTCACATTCCACTGGACAAAGCAAGTTATGGCAAAATCTGAGCCAGTGGGACAAGGGTAGGTAATTCTCCCACAAGAAAGAACGAGTATTTTGAACAGTAAGACAATCTAGCCCAAGGTTAAGCAGAAGCACAAAGGCTAGGCAGAAGAAGATAAGAGTAATGGCATCACCAACAGCACGTGGTCAGTGTCGGCAATGCTTGTAGATAATTGCAGAGTTGAGAAAAGTGATGAATGTAATCAAGGAGTCTGTTTGAAAGCCAGATCCCAATCCCACACAAACATTAGAAAACAGGAATCCCTTGAGAGTAGGACAAAAAGAAAAGGCAACAGGTAAAGAGTGACAAGATTAATACCAAAAAATTTGTTGAGATTTTTCAGCTTTGAAACAGAACTTTAAAAAAAATACCCCTGAAACCTACTGATTGTATTAACCAATGTTACCCCAATAAATTCAATTAAAAATTAAAGTTAAAAAACCAAACTGCACCCTGCCTCTATAAAAATAAAAAAATAAATTATATATAATTTCAAATATATTCATAATGGAATAACAACGAGCCTTATATACATATGGTTCATATTTAACAATTGTTAAGGTATAGCCAATTTTATTTAACTGCTTTTCTTCACAAATTCCCAGTCAGATTACCTTGGATCAGTTAATAAACAACATTGGTAATAGATTGGGGCAGATTGTGTTTTCAGAAGTGGCCACAATATCTTCTGATGTACAACTCAATGAAGAGACTGTGGCGAAGTGTTCCCTACTTTTCTCTGTCTCTCTGTCTCTTCTCAAGATTCATGCCTAAGGAGCTCTGAGCAGGCACATGTCTGTCTACCCTGAAGACATCAAGCTGGAGAGAACACATGGAGACAGAGCAATATGCACAAATTGTTCGATCTATCCCATCCCTCAGCTAGTTATGTCTTTTTAGCCAAGTGCCAACTTGCGATTTTGTGAGGCTTCCAATGATTCTAGAGCCCAGGGCTTCCGCTACCCTAACTGACACTAAGTGAAGTAGAGGAAGTAGTCCCGACCAAAAATGTGTATTTTGTTGTTTTAGGCCACTAAGTGTTGAAGTGGTTTGATGAGAACCATCGAGGAATTTAGTTCAGTTTACTTCAGCAGATACCTGTAAATTTTCTACTACATGCTAGGCATTGTAGAAAATTATAGAGATTCAAGAGTAAATAAGACACGATTCCTGCCATTGTGTAACTTACAGTTTAACAGTATTGAATACATGATTATATGTAAAATCATATATAAGAATATATATTTTTAAAGGCTCTGTTAAATAGAGGTAGCCTCAATAAAACATTCATTATACCTGGATAATACATACACAATATACATATATATTGGCAGATATTATACTAGATGTTTTACATTATTTCACTAAGCCTGAAACGAATCCCATGAAATAAGCTTTAGGAACCTCGCTTTGCACTTGACCACAATAAAATTAAGAGAAAATAGGAGAAGTGCTCAAGGCAACCCAGTCAATAAGTGGCAGTGCCGGAGTTTCTATTCAGATAATGCCTGCCTGTTGTGAATATACACTGTTGTTCACTGTAAGAGGACTTCGCAAGTATTTTGAAGAATCCATTTTAATGGAACAGGGCAAGGTTTACTCACTTCCACGTTAATTTCACCCCTGATTCTAACTACTATTTAAAGTAGACTCTTGGTTGTCCACAGTGATTTCAAGGGCTATTGGGTCCTCAGCAGTGCCTTGAGTTCCAGCAGCGAGGGACTAGGATAGGCAGAGAGGATGGTCAGGGCTCGTAGTATGTGCATATTCAGCTGTGGGGACAGCTTCAGGTGCCTGTGTAGTGGTAGGGACCGACTGCAGATATACATGTAGTAGTTGGGGCCCGAGTCAGCAGTGAGGGCCAGGGCCAGCAGAGGCTGCACTGACAGCTCTGTGGGCCCTGGCTGTCTGTGTGCCCTCTTGTGGTTGCAGCATCTTGCCACAGGCACATGAGGAGCAGAGGAAGCTGGAGATAGGAGTTTGCACTGATGGCATGCAGGTGCACAGCTGGAGGGGCTAGTTTTTAGCAAACCCAGCAGTAGAGGTCAGTGATAGGGAATAACTCAGAACAGGTCCACATACAGCTGTGAGGACCCAGGTTGTCAGAGTGCACTGTTGTCACTGCAGGATCTTACCATGGCAGTGAGGAGTATCAAAATCAGGGGCATAGATGGGCGGGGTTAACTGCAGGTGAGCACCATGGTGCAGGCAGATGACAGAAGATAGGGCCTCATCAGGGTCCACATGCAACCAGTTGCACACAGAGTGGTGGAGGCTACCGTCAGGAGTCAGGCTGACTGTGTGGAGTATACAGCTGGAATGGCTAGCCTCAAGGGCATGCACAGTGGTCTGTGTAGAGGGATGAGTACTGCCTCAGGGGTCTATGTTGGCATCTTGTACAGGCACAGAGAACTGGACTTTCTGCTGGGGCAGATCCCAGGCTCTGGTGGGAGCAGAGGAGGAAGCTGGAAGGCACTCAGGGATCTGGCTTCTGTAAACACAAACACTTGTGGGCACAACATGGTGACCATGCCAGCTATGCTGACATCAGTTTCTTCAGTGGTGAAAGCTGCTAGGTTCCTCTGCAAAGCAGATGACTGTGAACCCTAGTCACTGCTAGGTGGCTGACACTGATAGTCACTGTTCTCTGCCTGTTCTTAGCCATGTCTATATGGCTTAACCTCAGTGATCTCTGGGCAGGATGAAACCAAAGCAGATCCTTCATCTGATGTCCCCCAAAGCTGGAAAAGCTGATTACTCACCAGCTCTCTCTATCTAGGTGGGTCATTCTTTCTTGGTACTGAACAGTGCTGGCCTGGTTGGTGGGATGATGTAGGGAAAATGAAGCTGTTCTTACTTTTTGTTCAGGTATTCTCAGATTTTTTGTTTCATTCTGCTGCTTAAGTTTCTTATGCACACTCCTGAGCTCCCCCTGAACAATTTTTGTCCATGGATAGCTGGCTAATTGTTGATATTTGTGTCCATGGAGGCTGAGGTCTCCTACTCTACCATTTTGGTCCCTTTGCTTCTATCTTTAAATGCTTTTCTTTATTTGGCTTCAGGGATACAATAATATCTTGTATTTCCTCATCCACTGATCTTTCCTCTGCTCCACCTCTAACACTGGGGGGCCCTTGGGACATAGCGTTCCTTTTTTATCTTGTATATCTGTACAAACTTCGTAGGTGAACTCTGTAGTCTCAGGGCTGCAGTGAATTTCAAATTTACCTCCAGTGCTAACTTGGCATTCTCACAGGTATTATTACTTTAAGACTCCAGAAGTCAAAACATGGTCAAAGCAAAACTTTTACTCTCTTCTTTCCCCAAAATTATATTCTTCCCCTATTCTTGCCTATTTAAATGGGCCCAATTCAACTTGTTGACCACCAAAACCTTGTAATTATTTTTTATTTCTCTCTCTCTGATAGTTCTGTTGCCATCTCTTCTACAAACATGTCCTATAAATGCTACATCCACTTTGAATTTCCACTGCCTCTTTGCTGGTTCAGCCCCATCCTTTCTTGTCTGGACTCCTACAGCCATCAGTGGACACACCTGTTATGTAACCCTTCAGTTGTCCCCACTGAACCCTGAGAGAGCTTTTAAAGCCCTACACTGTTCACTTATTTCCAGGCTTAAGAACTTCCAGAAACTTCTAACGAAACTAAGCTTATTTTTGCCTTTTGACCTTTTCACTAACTCTTTCTTTTCCTTGAAATGTTCTCCCCATAGGTTTTATCAGGCCAGTTCCTTTGTGTCATTCAGATCTTCGCATAAATATCACATCCTCAGAGAGATCTTCTTAAATCCTGAGTCTAAATTTGCATTCACTATCACACTGCACTCATCATTTTCTGCTAAATACTTATAACTAACTACCTGAGATGCTTCTTGGTTTTTTGTTTGTTGACTTTCTGTTACTCATAAGTGCAAGCTCATGATAACTCTGACATTCTCTCCTTCCTTTTCCCTGTGTCTGAGAATCCATTTTTATTGCTGTCACATAGTAGGCACTCTCTCTCTTCTTACATATACATGTATATATATGCATATATGCACACATATACTTATATGCATGCTTCATACACATATATGCACACATATGCATATGCAAGTATACATATGCAAGTATACATATGCATTTATACACATGTATTTGTATATAAAGATGGTTCAGCCTTACAATAACATACACACAAAAATTATAAAATAATTTAAATATAAATTTACACTACCTGCATTAACAACCAACATCTGGGGAATCACTTTTATAATCTAAAAGCCCACTCTAATGATTAAAAGCAGTCACTAACTTCTATTTATTTAAGTAGCTGTGATGTGGCAAAAAGACAGGAAAAAATATCAAGAGAAGAATCGCCCTAATGACAAGATTGGCAAAAAATAATAAATCAGAAAAGAATAAAATTCCAAACTAAAGTAGAAGCTTACCAAAGATCAGAACCTGTTGTGTGAAGCACATAGGTACATTTTACTAACAACACTTATGAGTCATAAATAGCAGTGAATAGAAAGAAAAAAAACTAACTACAAGGTCAAATATTGTCACTGAAGTCAAGTTTATAGTAATCTTGTACTGGAGAGGTGACAGAAAGTGAGAGTGTGATGTCATGAGGAGTGCATTATAGTGAGGTCAAAATGAAAGCAAGGTAAGTAGAACATATTACATAAATAGCAAACAGATAGCAATAGAAGGAAATAATCAACACTTAGAATTCAGGATGATTAGATGATGCATTTGGGTATACAACTTTACAGAATTAAATCCTCTATCCAAATGGGGGGGGTGCAGAGGGCAATTAAACAAATATGTTTAGTAGTATATTATCGATGTAGCCAGAAGAAATATCTCACTGATTAATTTGCCAAAGTTGTTCAATATATTTCTGCCAGATGCTTAGTTATTAAGAACTGAACTGAAATTTATAGTTCATCCACATAAAATGCTTAGCTGAGTATTTGAGTTGGCTAAGAACTCAGTGTATTAAATATTTTTATTTTTTGTCTGTGTACTTTTTCTCTAAACCTGTTGGATTATTGTATAAAGCAAATAGGATTTTGCTTTAAGTGATATGACTTCCAGTGTTTCCAGGTCAGTCAGTTGAGACTGTGATGACAGCCTTGTCCATGTCCTCAGCAGTGTGACCCACTCTTGAATAAAAATTTCAATAGAAAGGACCAGGAAAACAATAAAAAACCAAAACTCATCAACACTCTTTAAATAAGTCCTCGATTTTTAATATAAATAAATAGACGAGTTCTCTCAGCAATCAGATGGTTCTTGACTGTTGGGGCCTGATTAGCATTGCAAAGGATGAGGTTGATGGAAGGGGTGTGTGCGTGCAGGGAAGGGAGTTCAGAGAGTCTGAGGAGAGGAAAGGATTATACTTAATAATGGATAGATTTTTGAACTCCTTAGGAATGTTTTGTTGCCTTGTGACTGCAGAGCACTGTGGGATTTTTCTGTACTGTGTTTCCCTAGGGTCTTATCATTCGATGGTTACCTAATTAGCACGCAGCACATACTTGCCTATGTTCTATTTGCACTGCAGATGCTTTCATTTCATACATCATTCACAACCTGCAGCAATTACCAAGTGGTAAATGACCTTATGCGATAATTACACTAATAGATCTGTATTGTTTCATTTGGAGAAGACTGGAGAAATGAGGTGTCTGACACGTGTGAAGAGTGGTTACAGTTATGTTCTTTCTTTAAATCTGGAACATAAAGCAAGTAAGAAAGATAACTTTTAATCACAAAAGTTATATCACATACTTAATCTGACAGGATTCTTAGGTAGAGATTTCTCTTTGGAGTGAATATAACCTCCGTGCCGATATCTCTAATATTATACTTTTACTTGGATTTATCAATTATAACTGATATTTTAATAAATCAACAGTCGCCTGGACTGTTAAAATCAGAAAAAGAAGGTACTTATTTTTCTCTAAAAGTAGTCTTGAACTAATATCTGTAAAAATCCATAATTGGGCTATGATCCTAATCTTTAAAGTGGCTGCAACCAAAACCAGTAGCAAGTTTCAAAAGGTGTGCAGACTCATTAAAGATAAATGCCAACAGAAGAAAAAAAGAGACAAAAATCAATAATCCAGCTGGTACTCATTCGCCCTTCCTTCTTTCAATATAATGAATCACTTCTAGTAAGTTGTTTTGAGATGATTTCTAGAAAGAATTTCTATCATCTGAACACACTAATAAAATAATGTAAACATTGCATAGCTAAGCATGTGCATAGAATTTCTTAGTTAACTTGAATTTATATCACTGTCTTTTAAGTTGAGCCTGCAGAGACCATCTCTACTCATACTTTCTGGGTCTATTGCTGGATGTATGTGAAAACACTGTGGTTTACTCTATGATATATTAATTCAATGATGCTTTAGCAGCCAAATCAACATAATATTTTCAGAGCAACTTTCTACACAAAAGTAGGCTTCAGAAAACATGAATTGTCCTCACTGATAAAATTCACAAAATATTGACTCAATTTGACTTTGTACTGACCAGAAACATAAAGGTGAGCAAAATGCCATTTTCCTGTAACTTAAGTAATTGTTAATGAATAAAAATAATAATTACAATGATAAATTGTGACTGAGTAGAAAAAACACACTAGCTTTATAGTTAGAAAAGATGTTTTCTAGGCCCCATCTAGCTAACATTTCAGGGGATTTGAAATAATTAAACAAAAAAATGTTTTTAGCTACAGTAGTGGCATTTCCCCCCAAATTGCTTCACATTTTCTACTTGTTCATTGGGACTTCTCTTTTATTGTCTTAATCTAAATCTAGATCTCAGTCTAGAAGCTCCTTGTTCAACAGGAGCAAGAATGTAAGTTGGATCACAGATTTAACAACAGCTCTTTGGTTGGGGAAAGAGAAGAAGAAAATTGAGGGAGGAAAGAAAGACAATAGGGAAGATATATAAGAAAAAGAAAGGGAGGGAGGGAGGAGGAAGGAAGAAAGGAAGGAAAGAAGACAAGGAAAAAAGGAAGGGAAGAAAAAAGTAGAACATGGCCTTTTAAATGTACATATTAGTTGTGAATACATTCATATTTCAGAATTGGAAAAATATAAAAAATAAATATATGATTTAGCATGACAGGATTAAACCTTATTCCCGCGGCTCCGTCACACCCACACCCATACCCTGCAAGTACAAACTCTGAGAGTGACTATGCTAGTGGCACTGAACAGTCATTTAGATCATTTAATATATTTTCTTCACCTTAAGTTGATTGCAGGGAAAGTGATAGACCACAATGTTTTAAAATTTTTGTTTACTGATTTGAGAGAGAAAGAGAGAGCGAGGAAAAGAGGGGGGGAGAAGGAGACAGAGAAAGAGGGAGAAAGATTCGTTGTTCCACTTATGTGTGCATTTGTTGGTTTGCATGTCCCCTCACCAGGGATAGAACCCCCAACCTTGGTGTATGGGGACAACACTAACCTACTGAGGAAATTGGCCAGGTCATACACCCACATTTTCTAACATGACTTGCAGCTTCAGATAAATGATCTCTTTCTATATTCATGAAGGAAGAGATTTTTTTTTGTAGGGGACAAAAACTGGAACTCATTTAAGAATAACACCAATAATTCTCAGGGACCACCAATCAAATATTTTGATTCTATCAACTAATGAAAAATGTTCAAGTGAATCTATGTAGTTTTTTGTGATTTTCTCTACTGCCCCAATTTTTCTCCAGATTTTCTGTTATACTTTTCACATGGTCACCGTTGAGGTCAGGTTTGTTTTCTGGCTGCCTGGCAATTTTTTCCCTCCCCCTTACCAGTAAGTCTTCACATAGACATTTTCTTCATGTTTTCCTCATTTAGTCACCCAGTGCTTTGGTGACCCTCACTCCTACAGAGTGGATTTAAACTTTGCTTCTTTTGTAATCTCAGGGTTTTTTTTTTTTTTTTTTTTAGATTCTGTTTTGGTAACATCATAAAACTCACTTTTTTCTCCCCTAAAGTATTTACCCTCTGACAAAATTTTAAGAATTGCATTATTTCACTGTCTTCTCATCATGACTATTGTTATTTTATTTTATTTTATTTTATTTTTTTAAAACCACACATTGTTCTTCTCTGCTCAAAGCTTGGCATTCTGCACTCTGAGTAATAATTTGAACAGTAGGAAATGAGGTAGTGGGCCACTCTGTGCCAAAAAGAAATGCTTGCTCCTTTTAATCAGTACAGTTAAATAAGACAGACTTTGTTGAGCATCTTATAAATCATTCCCAAGTACACATTTTACATGTAGCTGAGTGAGTAAACAATTGCAACACTGTAAGTTTCTTTACAGCATAAAGCTGAATAACACACTGAACCAGCTTCAGCAACCACAGTTCTCTTTTGGAACTACTGTGTTTTTCCTTATTAGAAACATCTCCTTGATGTCACATTTTTGGAACCTGAGACTCTTAATGTAGGCATTTTTCACTTGATATTCCTTGCCCCTTTCTTTTGTTTGATGATTATAATTGAACCACTTGGCTACAGTAACGCTAACAGACTTCTATTAGCCTTGCCAATATTGAAAGCCATCACACGGTTTTAATGGCAATTCCTCCCTGCCAATGGTAGTGGGAGGGTGGAAAAGATGAGTGGAGAAGAACGACAATGTGAAAAAAAATCATAATAAAGGCAGTCTTGGTAATCCATCTCAGTGGCTTCCCAGTGGGCTAGTTTCTGGGGCAGGAGGAAAAGAGCACAGAAATGGGCAATAATTCATACATAAGCTTTAAACTTAGATAAAATGATTCAGTGTCCTGGCTGCCCACTACCAGACATGTGATCTTGAACTAGCTACTCTACTTCTCTAAGCCTCATCTTCTCTGAAATGATGTCATAGTAGTTCTTCTCATGATTGAAATTTAAATACAAAGTTCCAGGACAAATAATGCCCCTTTTTCATTACAAAATCTTTTATTACAAAATCATAAGCATGTAATTCTGTAGCATAATAATGTCACACTCAAGCATACCACATGACATTTTAGGCAAAATGTTCAAATTAAAACTATAAGTTATCACAGCCATATTATTACCCTACCAACGACATTCAAGCAGGTGTTACTTCTGCTGGACCCTGTATTTCATTTTAGCATTTGCAGAAGCCTATGAACAATTAATAATAGTTATTCTTTATTATTGAGACATGAATTGAAGCTTGAGCATGTCAGAAAGAATTCTTACAATTAAAAGGTAATAAAATACTTATTTTGAAAAATCTTTACCTTATTAAAAAACAAAACTCTATTTTGGTTTGCTCACTTGAGAAAATAATCTGTTATTTTTTGGCTTATGTTTAAAATGAAGAGTAGAGTAAAATAGTATTTTTTCCTCCCCTGGGGTTTGAGAGTTTATTCCTTCTGATCCAATAATAAATCAACTGAGAAAATGGAATTTATTTGTAATACACATGCAACAAGTTACGATGCATGGACAGATCGAGCTGCAGTTTAAATACAGAAACTCTGAAACATTTTATTACAAAGGAATAGTGCTTGGAAGTTTCTTAAAGAAGTTGCTACAAGAATAACAAGGAGAGGGAGATAATATCACTAACAAAAGTAGACTTTAAAAAGTGAGTTCGGCAGTTTTGGAAATATCTGCTAACCAAGTCAAACAACAATGCATATTGGGCAAGTATAAAATAACGCTGGTTTAATTAATCTTTTCCAGGCTCTTAGAATGGGATGGTGAATTTTTAATGCGAATTAGCATAGTTTTAATTTATTTTCACTGCAGATTGTGTTTTTAAACATGAGAATCCATGCTCAGTATCACTACACCTTTATGGCATCGCCTGTTTAGAGAACCCCATAATCAGATTTGTCTCTTCAGGAGACAAAAGCCAACTTTGTAGTTGTAGACAAGACACAAACGTTAAGCCAGCTCATATTTTCCTATAGCTTCTCTTTCTAGTTAAGTCTGCAAACTAATTTGGATTAAACTAAAACAGACTTTTGCTCCAAGCATTTTGGAAGTTTAAAGAGTTTGGCTAATTTTGGTTGCCTTTTCAAAATATTTCTTATATGGCTTCATGTCTGTGTCCTGGAATGGGACCAATATGTGCTTAAATCTTGTAAAAAGTTGCTCTTTTCTTCTGCCCAGGCTTTTGAAAGGCAGCAAATACATGGGAGTTCTAGGGATTTCTGTCTGCTCTTATCAAATGAGATGCTGGACAAAATTCATTGCCACTAATACTCAAAGTTATTGTGAAATAAGTGTGAACGATTAAATATACTGTTGTTTTTATGATATTCTGTAACCTACTAGGTAGTTGAATTAGTTTTTAAGGAAAATAACAAGGAGCAGATAACTATGCTTAAAGTCCTTTCTCATCTTTGTTCTTTCCTCTTTCAGATTTACTATGACTTCATTTCTTGCCAGCTAAACCTGAAAGCAGGTTATTTTAATATCTACTTTAGATTCTGTGCTATCATTGGTATATGATACTACATAAGAAATCTACTCTTCTAAAAAATCTTTGCCATTGATGCCACATACAAATACCGTATGGACTAGCTCTCAGAGCCAAAGCAAGAAAAATCGCCAAAGGGTAAAAATAGTTCTTGATATGATGATATGCTGCTAAAAGCCACATGGTGTTTGGGTGCAGCATTTCACAGTCAAACAATCATAATTTCATGCCTAAAATGTGCATGTTATTTCAGGAAAATACAAAATCTGAGCATTGCACATTTGCTACAGAATGACCAGTGAGTGTTGCTATAATGATTTGTTTTTCTTTTACAAATGAATATTTCTTGCTGAGCCTTTTCATGCCATATTGCCTAGGGTAGCAATGGGAGTAAGGACAGGCTAGGTGAGAGTGGGAGAAATGATTGAGTATATTCAGTCTTTTCTGTTAAATTCTCATAATTTTGCAAGCCAGAAACAAGCCTCTTCTTTCTCCTTTGAAATGTTAGGTACTATAGCCCACATCTTACAAGAACTGGGCTTTGTAGGGCCTCTGCCTGATGATAGGGGACCATTTTTCAGAAGTGCTTGTAATCTGTCCCTAAGTGTTTTAAAGTTTCTACGTAATCTTTAATAAATATGGATGGCAGGAAAACTCTTCCTCCCTTAAAGTCATAATGGATTTGGGAGACTACAGTTGGTCTGAGGCCACAGGCACTATAATGTACATACAGGGGCATAATGACAGTTCCACTAAAATACTCATATTTTATTTAAACTATGAGATGCTTCAGACTCAGACTGCATGGGAAGAAGGACAGTGAAGTATAAAGAGGAATCAACCAGGGAAAAATTAGAAGCAAAAAGGAAAATGAATTAAGGTGTGTTTATTTGTTTCATTTTATTTTGGTAACAAGAAGCTGCTTATCCAAAGGAAAAAGGAAGCCTTGGAGTTATTAAACAAAAGTTGGGTTTTGGTATCGAAAAAACTAGAAACATATTTACAGAGCCAGTAAAAAAATAATGAAGTTCACAAGGATGAGTAATTTATCCAAAAATGAAACCAGGTAAATGGGAAAGGGTCTGATGCCTTACCATAATAGTAAATGACAGCCTTCGATGAAGTTTACTGTGTGCCAAATACTTTGAGAAAATTAACTTAATTTTCTACAAAAAGATACCTTTATAGATATTGTTATTATGCTCATTTTACAGATAAGGAAACTGAGGAAGAGAACAGTTATGATATCACAAGCAAACCTCTGGAAAACTGGGCAGGTGAAAAAAGAAGTGATCCTACCAAAATAACCTCACAGGGTGATCTGGTAATAAATTCCCACCTGGGCAGTTATGCTGGGTAGTCACTCCCCAGGCCTATAACTTCCTTAACACAATGTTTCTGAGTAAACTCTGTCCATTTCTTGTGGATCTAGGTGAAAACACTTTTGAAATGCAAGAAGCAATCCCCCTCAGGGATGTAATGACCTTCAATAGGACACAAAATCTTACCTATCATGTAATCCAATACCCGCCTTGCTGTCTCCTATCTTCATGAAATCTTTCTTATAGTCCCTACTTAATCTCACATGTATCAGATGAACTACAAAACTGTTATTCTCCTGAGCATTTTAAACCTTGCTTTCTGACAATTGTCAGAATTATCTACAGGTTGGATGTTTCCCACATTGACATTGGGAAACTGGGTAAGTCTGAGAGTTGTTGGGAACTGAGGCTAAAGGTGCAAACACATAACCTGTGAATATGGGGTCAACATGAAAATAGAACTAGTAAAATCAATTTAAAATTTTCTATGTTGAATTAAGAAAAGGCTATTAAAAAGGTAATTATAATAAGAATTAACATAATTGAATGATTTAATTCTGTATACTTGTCAACCATCTCAACTCAATTCTTTCCAGCCCAGAAACATATTTTGAGCTGAAGAGAATCTTAAAGATCCAGTGGAATTCAATCTTTTTCTAAAAGAAACTCACCTAAAGGAAAACATTCATATGTAAGGTACATCCTGCAATGAAGAAACTCAACTAAAGAGGACTGAAGAAATTACCTCGAAGCTTCAGTTAATGAATAGTTGAGTGAGGACTCTTTCAACTGTTTTGATTCCCAGCTCGAATGGTTGAAATATTCGAGAGGTGAAAGGTAGGCATAGAAGACAGTGACGCCAAGACCGTGCACCTAGAATGAGTACTGGACATATTCATTGACTATCTACTTTGTCTCAAGTGCTTTTTTGATGCACAGAGAAGATGTAGCTCCAATCTTTATGTTTCCTGTAATTGCAAATGAGAGAAACTGAGTAGTGAAAAATAATAGTAATAGAATAGGGCAATCTCAGACCATTGAGTACAGATGCAATCTGGACCCACAATTTGGAAAGGTATGCCTGAAAAATGATCAAGAATTGTTTAAGTGCTCCCCACCTCCTTCCCATTTCCACCCCCACCTTAGTTATTGTTCATGTATCCTTTATACCTATCCATGTGTTGGGGGTTGGGCAGGGCTGGGGATATAAGACAGAAAACTGTACTTGAACAAGAATAAAATTTAAAAAAGAATTGTTTAAATGAGGAATTTGGAGGACAACTGGTGCAGCCAGACTTGCATAACAGAACATATTGTATAGGGGCAACTAAAGGAAGTGTTTGACTTGAGCATGGAGTATAATGAAAAGTGGCAGCTCTGGATGGTATGGTTCTGTGGATTGAGTGCCAGCCTGTGAACAAAAGAGTCACTGGTTCAATTCCCAGTCAGGGCACATGCCTGGGTTTCTGGCCAGGTCCCCAGTTGAGAGCGTGCAAGAGGCAACCACACATTGAGGTTTCTCTCCCTCTTTTTCTCTTCCCCCTCCCCTCTCTAAAAATAAATAAATAAATAAACAAACAAACAAATAAATAAATAAATAAAATCTTTAAACCAAAAAAGAAAAGTGGCAAAGGATGAAGGGGTAAGAATGGGCCAGTTATTGAAGAGTTTTCCAATATTAAAGAATGTGGACTGCATCTCAAGGATCTGAAAGCATTTTAAAAGGATAATTGATGCAATAATACCTTGTTTTATTGTTTCAGTTTATTGTGGTTTACACATATTGTGTTTTTCACAAATTCAAGGCTCGTGGCGATCCTGCTTTGAGCAAATCTGTTGGTGTCATTTTTTTTTATTTAATAGCATTTGCTCATGTTGTATCTCTGTGTCACATTTTTAAAATTCTAAAAATATCCTAAACTTTTTAATTATTATTATTGTGTTTGTTATAGTGATGTATGATCATTGATCTATAATACTACTATAATTATTTTGAGGCTCCAAGAACCATGTCCATCTAAGAGGTCAACTTAATCAGTAACGTTTTTTATGTTCTGATTCTCCACATACTGGCTATTTCTTCATCTCTCTCCCTCTACAAAACAGTATTTAAATTATACAATTAATGCTCCAGTAATAGTCTCTAACTAAGTGTTTACTTGAAAGAAGAGTCCATCTCTTTACTTTAGGTCAGGAGCTAGAAATATTGCTTAGTGAGGAAAGAATGTTGAAAGTTGAGATAGGCCAAAAAATAGGCCTCTTGTTTCAAATAGAGAAGTTATAAAGGCAAAGAAAAATATTTTGAAAAAAAAATTAAAAGCTACTCTAGTGAACACAATAAGCCTTATTGCTGATATGGAGCCAGATTTAGCGGGTTGGATAGAAGATCAAACAAACCACAAAATTCCCTTAAGCCCAAGCTTAATGCAGAACAAGGCTCTAACTCTCTTCAGTTCAAGGAAAACTGAGAGGTGAGGAAGCTGCAGAAGAAAAGTTTGAAGTTAGAAGAGATTGGTTTTTGAGGTTTAAGAAAATAAATCATCTTTATAACATAAAAATGCAAGGTAAAGCAGTAAGTGCTGATGTAGAAGCTGCACCATGTTATCAAGAAAATCTAGCTCAGATAAAGAATGAAGGTGGCCACAGTAAACAATAGATTTTTAATGTAGATGAGACAACATTGTATTGGAAGAATAAGCCATGTAGTACTTCCATAGCTAGAGAGGAGAAGTCGATACCTGGCTTCAAGTATTTAAAGGACAGGCTGACTCTCTTGTTAGCGGCTAATACAGCTGGTGATTTTACACTGAAGGTAATTCTCATTTACCATTCAGAAAATGTTAAGGCCCTTAAGAATTATGCTAACTGTTCTCAACCTGTGCTCTGTAAATGGAACAACAAAGCCTGGAGGACAGCACATCTGTTTTCAACATGGTTTACTGAATCTTTCAAGCTCGCTGTTGAGAAGAACTACTGCTCAGAAAAAAAAAGAGTTCTTTCAAAATATTGCTGCTCATTGCAATGCACCTGCTGACCCAAGAGCTCTGACAAAGATGTACCATGAGATTAATGTGTTTTCATGCCTTCTATCACAAAAACCTATTCTGTATCCCATGGATCAAGGAATAATTTTAATTTCCATGCCTTATTACGTATGGAATACATGTTGTTAGACTCTGTATATGCCATAGATAGTGATTCCTCAGATGGGTGCGGGCAATGTTAATTGCAACCCTTCTGGAAAGGATTCACTATCTTAAATATCTATAAGAACAGTAGCTATACATGGGAAGAGGCCAAAATATCAACATTAACAAGAGTTTAGATGTTGATTCTAACTTTCATAGATGACTTAGAGGGGTTGAGACCTCAGTGGAGGAAATAACTGCAGAAGTGGAATTAGCAAGAAAAGTAGAATCAAAAGAGAAGCCTAACAATGTGACTGAATTGCTGCAATCTCATGATAAAACTTTGAGGTATGAGGAATTGCTTCTTATGAATGAGCAAAGAAAATGGTTTCTTGAATGGAATCCACTTGCTGGTAAAGATGCTGTGAAGATTGTTGAAAAGACAACAGGGCTTATAATATTACAGAAACTTAATTGAAGAAGCAGCAGCAAGTTTTGAAAATTGACTGCAATTTCAAAAACAGTTCTACTGTAGGCAAAATGCTATCAAACAGCACTGAATGCTATGGAGAAATTGCTTGTGAAAGGAAAAGCCAAACTTTAAAAAATTGTTACAGCCACTATTACCTTCAGCAACCATCACTCTTACCAGTCTTACCAGCAACCATAAACACATAGGCAAGACTCTCTATCAGCAAAAACTTTGACTTGCTAAAGGCTCAGACAGTGTTTAAAAATTTTTGCAATAAAGTATTTTTAATTGAGGTGTATATATTGATTTTTAGTCATAATGCTACTGCATATTTAATAAACTACAGTATAGTATAAACATAGCTTTTACATGCACTGGGAAATCCCCAGATATGTGAGTCTTGCATTATCACAGTATTTGCTTTATTGTGGTGGTCTGAACAAGATCACAATTACTCAGAGGTATGCCTGGATTTGATTGGTACTATATTTATGAGAGTCTTCTATAGACTATAAGGAATTTCTTCCTTGGAGAAATTGTATCCATGTAAATACACAGAGGATTGAGAATCATTATTATATGTTATTAATATATGAGATTCTCATAAAATGCTATAGTAAAATACTATTATTCCTTTCATGAACATGTTTTCTTCATTCTCATTTTCCTTGAAAATAAGGATAACTTTACAATTTTTAATTTTTAATAAAAATAATGCATGTTAGTTTTAATTTTAGCAAATGCTTGTATAGTCACTTTACAAATATGGGGAACTTCAATTAGGCAGAATTTACCAGAATGGATTGAACTATGTGTGTGTGTATGTACAATGTATAATGTCAAGAAAACAAAATCGTGAGAGATATTTTTAAAGAAATATTCAAGGTAAAATACAAGTTTATCCTAATTATACAAATTATCAATATCTATAATACTTGACAAGTTATTGCTTGGAGACATTCATACGTTTTTTGAGATAGCATATTATCACGATTTTATTAGTAATTAAAAAATGTTTATTAAAACTTAACATTTAATACAGGTTCTATGGGAGGCACATTTTACCTCTTTCTTAATCAATAATCCATACATTCAATTTGTTAACTTCTAATTACTAGGATGTCATTTTCAAATTATTTTGCTTAGTTTATCCAATAATTTTAAATCAATTTTTATAGGGGGCTAAGGGGTGGAGGGATCAAGCAAAAAAAAAAAAACAAAGGACTCATGGACATGGACAACAGTGTGGTAATTGCTGGGGGCAGGGGGGTGGGTGGAGGTGGGAGCAGGTATAAGGGGGATAAATGACAATGGAAAAAAGTAGAGTAAAAAAATGGACATAAAATAAAATAAAATCAATTAAAAGTAAAAAGAAAAATTATTTAGTATTATGTTATAATTTCAGCAAACTCTATTTTCAGAAAGTAATTGATACTTAATATTAAAGGATTAATATTGTGTAAGTATCAGATATTTTTACAGTTATGACGATGTCTTTAGGTAAATTCTCGAAAACAGTTATACTATTATTATTAACTTTTATATTTTGTATTTAAAGCATGCAGAATAGCAAACAGAAAACTTAGAAGCTCATAAGCAAGCTTTTGTATGCCTGCCCTAAATTTATGTAACTTAATTTAACTTTTATAGGCTTCATTTTTTCAGTGTCTTTGGTTATATTTTGCTTGCTTGTTTGTTTTGTTGTTTAGCTTCCTGTTAAAGGTGAGATCATATGGTATTTGTCCTTCAACACCTGACTTATTTCACTCAGCATAATGCTTTCCAGTTCCATCCATGATGTTGCAAAAGGTAGGAGCTCCTTCTTTCTTTCTGCAGCATAAAATTCCATTGTGTATATGTACCATAGTTTTTTGATCCATTCATTTACTGACGGGCACCAGAGGGGAGAGGGGAGGGAATATCAGAGGAAATGGGGGAGGGATTTAGAGGAACATATATAAAGGATACATGGACAACAACTGAGAAGGGTGGAAATGGGAGGGAGGGGGGAGCACAGGGGTGGGATGGGATGGGAGTAATATGAAACTGTACTTGAAAAATAATTAAATAAAAAATTTGGGAAAGAAAAAAAACTTTTATAGGCTTCATTTTGATTCCTGTGATCCTTGACACATCTAATGTTGTTTGTTATGAGTAGATTCAGCATTTTTATATTTTTCCATAATACATGAACTAATTCAGTTTGCAGTCGAATTTAATTCAATTATGAATAAATAACATAGGCACTATCTCAAACACTTCACTATGTATTGCAGTTAAAACAGAGATCTCACTATTGCATGCCTCACTACCTGTTAAGAGAGCTTTAATATCTTAATTTTCCTTTGAAAATGACTTTGCTATAATGACAAAAACAAAAAAAAGTTTGTGTGGCATTGTTGACCCAAGTGATCTCTTGTCAAGTTAGTTTTTCCTTTGGGCGCCTGTGTTTTTTATTTCCTTCCTAACTACATTTATAGGGACTTTGCCTTTATTTGATACTCAGTCAAACATCATGAGGAAATAGCCTAAAAGATCATTCTTAAAATTCAAATTCACAATACTTTTAAATTGGGCCTGAGAGTGACAGGCAAGCCGCTTACAGGGACAGCCTCAGCTGAAGAGGAAGCGCCTGGGGCCCGAGCAGCTGAATGCTCCAGGCAATCTGTAAAAACAGAACTGTTCTCTGAACCAGTGCCCTTGCTGGGAAAATTTGCTTGTTGGAGTATTTTTTTTCTCTTTCTGTTTTGAATCAAGATGGTGAAATCATTTCACTATGACATTATTAAAAAAAAAAAGTCAGGCAGGACTTACTCCTGAGATGTATATACTTTTCTCAGTTTGTGCCTGCAACTCCTACTGACAGCGATGGCAGTTACGCAGATGCATACAGAAGAAAATAGACTCTTTTTAACATTAAACATCAGATTTGGGCCTCCCCAGAGCACGCTGGATGCTGGAGTGGCTGTGAATGATGCGTTCTCACAAATGTTTGAGCCATAAATCAATCCTAAATCATAATTTTCCTAGACTTCTTTTCTACTCGTCTGAAATCCTTGTGTATCATGCAAGCATAGACTCCATTTCAGACTGAGCCTAAATGTATTTACCAAAAAAAGATTCAAATAATTAAATGTGACTTTTCTTATTATTTTCCTCTGAAGGTCCAGAGCCTAATCTGGCTTTGGTTAATTGTTTTAATTTGACTTATAATACAGTGTCATTTTTTTAGTGGAATTAGTTTTCTATTTTTCTTCTTTTTGTAAGCGTTGCCTGTTTACTTAACAATATTTGGCTTTGCCTAATGATATGTACAGGAGACAGTGCTAAGTGGAACATCAGCTGTTTACATCAGCTCTAACAATTAATGCATGTTAATTTTTAATTACGCTGATTGTACTAGAGGCAGAATGTATGTTTCTTCACAGAACAGATGTACTAGTCAGCTTGACTGGTGAACATGCATATCGATCAGATGTTGATGCTGCCAGCAATTCAGCAAAGTCTGCTAAGAGTGTTGGCTTCTAATGTACTTACAAGTTTACGGCTCGGAGTCCTGGTGGAGGCAATACAGCTCGATGCTATATCCTTTAATGTTTACAGATAATCACAATATGTCTGTTTTGTGGCGAGTGTTCTACAGTGTGTGATTAGAAGATTGAGGAGGTATGAGGGGGTCCAAAGGTAACTTCACTTTTGGACTGCTTTCTCCATTCTTATTTTGAGGTAGTATCTTCCAATATTTTGTTTTGTCATCAAAACAGGCATTTTTTTTTTAACCCACGATTCTGTTACTGTTAGGTGCCTGACACAGATGACCATTGCCATGACAAGTAGAAATTGAAAAGATAACACAGATCCTTGCAAAGTAGTCTGTCTCTATCATGTACTACCACCAGAGCTAGATGGAAAATATACAGAAAATGCCAAATAGTAAGATAGCAAAGAGCTGGCAGGCCTTCAGTCAATTGTCAATCAATTAAGAGGTTTTTGTTGAATATTTCAATATGTTGAGCATTTTAGTCAGCAGTGTAGATTGCCTAGCTATGAAGGGCAGAAAGAAATCTCAAAATTTTTGCTCTTATGGAATTCATGTTCTTATTTGAGAAATAATACTTGCAAGGACAAAACAAATATACACATAGACAGTTATATGCTGAGTTGATAATAGGTAATTGATAACATGCATGTTCTTTTCAATAAAAATAATGTAGGGAATGCTTTACAATAGAATTAAATTAGAGTCGTTTTCTACAAAATCTGGTTTAAATATATAGTTATTAAATCAGAATTTCTTAATTAGCTTTGCCAAAATCTTGTATATTATTCTACAAATAAGAATATCCAGTTAAAACAGGTCTCCTTTTTTTTTACCATATGAAGGGGGGCCCTCAACACTGGAATTATCTTCTGGAGGGCAGGCCTCTTGTAGTACAGGTTCCCCCACTAGGTGAGTGTTCTAGGAACCCGTCTTTTTCAGTGTGCCAGCTGGCATTCTTGTGAAAAGCTGTGCTCACAAGAGTCTTCACTGAAGACCCTTTCAACACATTAGCCCATTACATGATGGCTGATTTACAAGCACGTCTGTCCACACTGCACTGAGTGTTCAGTAGTTTATGACCAAAGATGACATGACCCCCCATGCCCCACCTTCCCTATTCTCTTGATCTCATCATGAGGGACTTTTTCTTTTTTGTTTCCCTAGATGAAAACAGCCCTTAAAGTAAATGTTTTGCTGATGTGGAAGAGGTGAAACAAAAAATGTCAGAAGCACTAAAAGTCATCAAAACGATGAGTTCAAAAACTGTTTTGAGCAGTGGGAAAATATCTCAATCATTGTATTGCATCAAATGGAGAGTCCTTTGAAGGTGACTGGAGTTTAGACATGAAAGAATAAATACACCACATTTGAGAAATAAATTCTAGGTCTTTTTGGGTCCCCCTTGTATTCTCAATTTTTGCCGTTTAAAACAATTTTAAAGGAATTATTTGGGTCTCTTTTTACTTATGGGCAAACAGGGAGCACCTGATTTAATCATTTTGACCCTTCTTATTGAGCTTTGGGATACAGTTGCTTGGGGAGTGTGTGTGTGAAAATTGAAAAAAAAATGTACATGAAAATGCAAAGGAGTGAAAATAGCCATGACAATCTTAAATAAGAACAAAGTGAGAAAATGTACAATACTAGGTAGTAAATAAAGACAATGTGGTATTGGCAATAAAACATCAAAGCAACTAAGTAAAAAACTTGGAAATAAGCCTATGGAACAAATGGTCTTTTTAAAAAACTGTGTTGGACTAATTATATATTCATATAGATAAAAATGGGTTGTAAACTCTATTGTAAACCACATACAAACAGTAATTTAAGAAAGTTTCTAGAGGTGTGGCATGTAAAATTATTAAGTTTCCAGAAAAACTATAAAATAATACATTTATGACCTTGATGGAGGCAAATATTTCTGCAAACATGCATCAAAATATTAGGAAAAAAATGTTGTTAGACTGGAATTCATCAAAATAAATTATTCTATTCATCAGAAAACATTCTTAACAGAGTGAAGAGACAGGCCAAAGACTGGGAGAACATATTTGCAATATCTATATCTCACATTATATATAAAGAACTCCTAAAACTAAAATATATAAAGACAACCAAATGACTTTAAAACAAATGTGCAAACAACTACACCTTGCACCTGAAACAAACTATTTATTTGGCCAACATATGAAAAGATACTTAATGTCAATACTTGTCATGGAAATACAAATTATAAACACATCAAGATACCAACACAGCACCACTAGAAGTGTTAAAGTTAAAAGGACCAAAAAATACCATAGGTGACCAGGCTATGGAGCAAGTAAAACCCTCATTTATTGCTGATGGAAGTGTAAATTATACAAGTAATTTTGATAAACTGATCAATGTTACTAAAGCTAAATGTACAAACATTCTATGGCCCATATGTTCCATTCCTAGGAATATGCTGACAACAAATAATCATTTATGTACATCAAAAATGTATTAAAATTGTCATAGGAACTTTATTTATAACAGTCCAAGGTCAAATAACATTCAAGAGGACTATGACTAATTATGGTATATTCATATGATGAAATATCACACAAGAAAGGAGAAGAAATTACAGATAGATGCAACCACACAGGTATGTCTAAGAGGAATAACACTGAATGAAAGGACCGAACATAATAAGAGTACACTAATATGACTCTCTATGGAATAGAATCTATTTATAATTTTGGAGTTAAAACAAGCAAAATGGTAGTTTCACTTCTGGCATGACTTATGAGGATCTCTACATGCATGCCCACTCCCTAGTAAAACTGTTGAAAATTATAAATAAAAACAACCATTTGAAGTTTCAGGAAATTTTCCTAAAGATCTATAGCACATGAGGAAATACTTATTCTAGAGAATCTACTATAACTCAGTAAGAATTGGAGACACTTTTGAACAAAGGTCCACACTCTTCCTTTCTCCCTCCTCTCATTTCAGTAAGACAGAATCTCCATTCTAGACTGGAAAAACCAAGAACACAGGTCTCTTCCTCCCTCCAAAATAATCGTTGAAAGCCTATTATTTTCTGGAGGTGCCGGACACTAGCATCTCTCATCTTGATCCAACTACTTGTTGCTTAAGCAAAGTTCTAGGTGAGCGTGAGTGAGAGATGGGGGCCCTCTTATTTTTCTGTCTAACCCCCACTTCTGGGACTTGAGACACCTACCTTGGGCACGGTGCTTATGACAATAGTGGACCCCTAGCTAGACCCCTAGCTGCTCTTACTCTGACTTGTGAAATGCGGTTTCATGCTATAGGCAAGAGAGGCGAACCAAAGAAACCTAGGGATGTTGAACCCTTATTATCGACTGAGTCAGTTCTTAAAGTAAGGTGTGACTTTAAACAAAGTTCACCTTGCTGCAACACCGAACACAAGACTCAAAGATTTTTTCCTGGTGGGGGTGGGGTTTGGGGGTAGGGTACAAGCCAGACTTGGAACAATGAACTCTGAATTCCTCTCCAAAGGAATTGACTTCGTTTGCAACAGGGCGTGAAAAAGTCAGGCCTAAGAGCATTCTCAAAAACTGTGGAGGTTTTGATGAAAGTCCACTGATAGGAGATTAATAGATTCATGGGAAATAGGGATAAACTGTAGGATAGCTAATGGAGAAAATAGTAAAATAAATGGAAGAGCCCTGGTGACTGGAACAAATCTCTACTCTTGGAAACAACAGCTGAAAAGTCCCTGGGTTTAGCTGAATTAGTTTGTGCAATAATATGTACCCCAGGGCATTGTTGAAAATAATGAGCCAGTTGAACACCTGAGTGTGGTCAGGGAAAGAGATAATCAAAGAGAACACTGCTAAATGCCCTGTCCTTCCAGGGTGAGTGTGGGCATACTGAAGCTGTGCCCTCTAAAAAGCAACATCAGATACTTCACCTTGGAAGGGTGACTGAGTGGAATAGACCTTACTGTAACAATCCAGCCAGATACTGAGCAACAAAAGGAACAAATAACAAAACAAAGCTTGGGAGAAAGAAAGTACTCAGACTGACTACAATACATCACAAGGGAGTTCCATTTTTAATTTACTGAAGTATCTCCATACTGCTTTCCAGTGGCTGTACCAGTCTGCATTCCCACCAACAGTACAGAAGTGTTCCCCTTTTTCCACATCCTCACCAGTACCTGTTACTGGTTGGTTTATTGATGATAGCTGTTCTGACGGGTGTGAAGTGATATCTCATTGTGTTTTTAATTTGCATTTCTCTGATTATTAGTGACATTGAGTATCTTTTCATATGTCTATTGGCCATGTGTATGTTTTCTTTGGAGAAATGTCTATTTAGGTCCTTTGCCCATTTTTAAATTGGATTGTTTGTATTTTTTGGTATTGAGTTTTGTAAGCTCTTTATAAATTTTGGATATTATTCCTTTTTCAAATGTATCAGCAAAAATGTTCTCCCATTCAGTGCAGACACATTGAAAAGAGAAGAAAAATCTAAACAGAAAGCAAGGAGAAGAAAGGAAATAATCAAAGTTAGTGTGAAAATTAATGAAATTGAAAAAAATAGTAAGGAAAACCAATGAAACCAGATATATTTCTTGAAAAAGATTAAAATATTTTCAAACCTTTTACTGGAGTGACCAAGAAAAGACGAGAGAAGAGTCAAATTATTAGAATTAGAAGTGAAAGGGGGAACATTACTAATGACCTTCAGAGAAAAATGACTATACTATAAATAACTATGTGAATAATTATTTACAGTTCTTAAAATCACACAAAATACAAAACTAACTAAAAATAAATTAAAAATGTGAATATATTTATATTCAGTAAAAAGTTAGATATGCTAATAACATTACCCTAAAGATATGCCTGGGCCAGATGACTTGACAGGTAAATTCTACTAAGCATTTAAGAAAGAATTGATTCCAATCTTTGTAAGTTCTTACTTCTATGCTGCAGAGAGGAAGAAGGAGCTCCTATCTTTTGCAACATCATGGAGGGAACTGGAAAGCATTATGCTGAGTGAAATAAGCCAGGAGGAGAAAGACAAATACCATATGATCTCATCGTTAACAGGAATCTATACAACAAAACAACAAGCAAGCAAAATATGACCAAAGACACTGAAATACGGAACAGGCTGACAGGGACCAGAAGGGAGAGGGGAGAGAATCACAGGGGAAAAGGGGATGGACTCACATGAACAAGTATAAAGGACCCATGGACAATAACTAAGGTGAGGGGTGGAAATGGGAGGGATGTGGGGAGCACTGGGGTGGGGCAGGGCTGGGAATATAAGACAGAAAACTGTACTTGAACAAGAATTAAATTAAAAAAAAGAATTCTAGATTCCATCTAGAATTCCAAAAAATAAAATAAAAAATAAATAAAAATAAAAACAAAAGAGAACACTTCCTTCCCATCTCTCTCTGCGAGGTCAGTATTACCTTCATACCAAAACTGGACAAACATTTCACAAAAACAGAAAATTGCAGACCATTATCTCTAATGAGTGCAGATGGAAAACAACCCAACAAAATACTAGCAAACCAAATCAGCAACATATAAGAGTAATAGACCATGACCAAGTGGGACTTATCTCAGGAATGCAAGCTTGGCTTACTATCTGGAAATCAATTAATATAATGAAATACCATGTAAATATAATACAAAACCAAGAACACATGTTCATTCTAATGGACATAAGATGCAAAAAATTCAGAGAAAGCATTTGACAAAATCCAACACTCTTTCATGAAAAAAAAAGTGCAACAAACTAGAAAGAGAACTTTTTTTAACTTGATAAAAAGGGTAAGTATACCAACTGAATGGATGGAGATATTTGCAGACAATAACTCTAATAAGGGGATAATATCCAAATATATAAGTAGCTTATTTAACTTAACAAAAAATTAATTAAAAATTGGGCAGAGGATCTGAACAAACACTTTTCCTAAGAAGACAAAAAATGGGCAACAGATATATGGAAAGATACTCACATTCACTAGCTGTTAGAGAAATGGAAATCAAAACTACAATGATATACTACCTCACACATGTCAGAATAGCTATCACCAATGACACAAGTCATAGCAAGTGTTGGAGGATATGGAGGAAAAGAACCCTCATTCACTGCTTGTGAGAACAGCAACTGGTAAAGCCATTACAGAAAACGTTATGGATGTTCCTAAAAAAACTAAGAGTAGAGTTACCACATGACCCAACAAGTCCTCTTTGGGGTATCTGCATTAAAATTTGAAAACTTTTAAATAAAGATATATGTACCCCTATATTTATTTCAGCATTATCCACTGTAGCCAAGACATGGAAACAAGCAAGTGCATTTTGATGGGTGACTGGATAAAGAAGATGTGGTAAATATATACAGTGAAATGCTACTTACCCATAAGAAAAGATAAAATATTACCATTTACTCTCAGCTGAATCTTGAGAGTATCATGCCAAATGAAACATCAGACATAAAAGGACAAAATCATATGATTTCAGTCATATGTAGAATATAAAGTAGAAACCTACAAATGAACAAACAAAACAATCAAAGAAAAACTCATAGAAACAGACAACAGTATGGTAGTTACCAGAGGGAAAGGGGAGAGGAGGAAGATTGATAAAAATAAAAGGGGTCAAATGTGTGGTGATGGAAGGAGACTAAACTTTGGAAGATGAGCAAATCATGCAGTATACAGATGATGTACTATAGCATAGTTTTCTTAAAATTATATAGGCTTATTAACAGGTTTCCCCAATAAATTTAATTAAAAAACCCATAAAATGTCATTCAAAAGTTAATGCCATTTTTGTCTATACCTAAGCTATTTCTGCATATAAATAATAAATACAAAGCTTTTGCATGGTCCAAAAAAAGGAGGGTAAGTAAAAAACTCACAGCCAACACAAATGGTGAAAGACTGGGTGCTTTTCTCATAAGATAAATAAGAAGCAAATTATGTTTATTTCCATAAACTCTATTCAACATTGTATTAGAGATTCTAGTAAGGGTAATTAGAAAAAGGAAAGAAAATAAAAAGCATATCAGTTGACAATAAGAAAAATATATTCACAGATGACACCATCTTGTTTAAAGATAACCCTAAATAATTCACTAAAACTGTTAGTTTTTAAGAGTTCAGAAAATTTGCAAGATAAAAGATGAGCATATGTAAAATAAATTGTATTTTCATACATTTGCAATGAATAATCTGCAAAAAGAATCTAGAAGACATTTTCATTTACAATAGCATTAAAAAGAATGAAACACATGAAGATACACTTAACTATAGAAGTGCAAATTTCATAATATAAAAACTACAGTGCATTCTAGCAAAAACAAAAGATTTAAATAAATGAAAAAATCCTATGTTCATGGATTGGAAGACATATATTGTAAAGATGAAAATACTCTCCAAATTGTATTACATGTTCAGTGCAATCCTTGGATTCAGAGAGAGAATTCCAACTGGCTTCTTTTTTAGAATTTGGAAAGCTGATCCTAAAATTCATATGGAATTGCAAAAGGCTTAGAATAGGAGAGACAACCTTGAAAAAGAAATTTTCCCATTTCCCAATTTCAAAAATCACTATGGAGCAACACAGAAGTCAAGATACTGTGCTTTTGGAATAAGAGTAGGCATATAGGTCAATGGAATAGACTTAAAAGTCCAGAAGTAAATTCATGTATTTATTGTCAACTGACTTTTGTCAAAGAGACCAAGACCATTTAATGGGAGAATTGTGTTTTCAGCCAACTACTATGAGAAATTAGATATCCATATGCAAAACAAAGAACTTGTACCCTTATACAAAAAGAAAGTAAAAAATTATCAAAGACCTAAATATTAGAGCCAAATCTATAAATGTCTTACAATAAATATAAGAGTAACTATGCTTACTTTAGATTTGGCTATAGATTCTTATTTATGACAACAAAATATGAGTGGCAAAAATTAGATAAATTAAACTTCATAAAAATTAAAACCTGTCATTCCTCAAATGGCATCAAATGCCTGAGCTGTTTGACTCTTGTGTGTTGTGTTTCTGTCCTCAAAAAAGTGGTCATCTTCATATTTGGATGCACAAACAATTAGACATAACAAAAGAAATAATGAAGTAAATACTCTCATAAAGAATCATTGAACCTTGTAAACAGAAGACGAGAAACACCGAGGAAAGAGAAAGCATTCTGGGATGTGGTAATGGTTTTGAAATAACTCTGAAACATAAGTGACATTCCAAAAGCATAATTTCATTTGGTTCTTATTTTCTGCTTTTACATTTTATTATGGTGATAGAAAAAATTATCATAAATACCTTAATAGTAGAAGAGTTGGAGTTAGTTATGTTAGATAAAATATTAAAATGTACTAAATACATTAAAAAGCATCATATAATAATTAGAATAGCATCATATTGGGACAAAGCTCAAGAGATAAATGAATAAATTCATGGTCCAAAAATATATTTAAGTACATGTGGAATTAGAGCATCTCTTTTCCATGGGGAAAAGATATATTTTAAAGTGAAAGGTTGTAGGCATAAGAGCATTTGAAGAGGAAAAAACCCTTAAACCTGGGTCTCTAATTTATTATGTACAAAAGGCAATTTTTGGTAGATAAAATGTCTAAATGTAAAAAATTCAACCCAAACAGTTGTTGAAAATTTATAGGTAAATGTAGAGGGAAGAAACATATGTTACCGTTTACTCTAAAATAAATTACACATTTATTAATTTTTTTTGCTGTGCAGGAGTTTAGTTTGATATAGTTCCACTTGTTAATTTTTGCTTCAACTGCTTGTGCTTTTTGTGTTATACACAAAAAATTCTTGACAAGACCTATATCAAGGATCCCCTTCCCTGTTGTCTTCCAGCTTTGTGGTATCAGATCTTATGAGTTAGTCTAATACATTTCAAGTTAATTCTGTGAGTGGTGTAAGAGAGGGATCCAATTTCATCGTTCTGCATGTGGTTATCCAGTTTTCCCAAGACCATTTGTTGAAGAGACTCTCCTTTTACCATTGACTGTTCTTCACTCCCTTGACAAATATTAGTTGACTCTAAATGTGGGGTTTATTTCTGGGTTCTCTATTTTGTTCTGTTTTTCTATGTGACTATTTTTATGCCAGTACTATAGTATTTTAATTATTATATCTTTGAATAATAGTTTTAAATCAGGAATTGTGATGCCTCTGGCCTTATCCTTCTTTCCCAGGATTGTTTCTTGCTATTTGGGGTTTTGTTTTGTGGTTACATACAAATTTTAGGATTATATTACCTATTTCTGTGAAAAAATGTCCTTGACATTTTAGCAGAATTTGCATTGAATCAGTAGATAGCTTTAGGTACCATGGACATATTAATTCTTCCTATGGAACAAAAGGAACTATTTGCAAATCATATATTGGATAAAAAGTTAATAGCCAACTTATATAAAAAATTCATACAACTTAGTAGTAACCCCTCTAAATGATCCAACTAAAAATGGGCAGAAGAACTGAATAGACATTTTTCCA
This sequence comes from Sturnira hondurensis, assembly GCF_014824575.4. NCBI lineage: Eukaryota > Metazoa > Chordata > Mammalia > Chiroptera > Phyllostomidae > Sturnira > Sturnira hondurensis. Next base: position 11,085,701 of record NW_028092059.1, read on the forward strand.
AAGAGGACAACAAATGGCCAACACAGACATGACAAGATGCTCAATGTCACTAGTAATCAAGGAAATGCACATCAAAACTGAAATGAGGTACACCTACACCTGGTAGCATGGTTGTCATTAAGAAGACAAGTCATCAAGTTTTGGTGAGGATCTGAAAAATGGGCAAAGGACTTGAACAGACATTTCTCCAAGGAGGACATACAGAGGATCCAGAGACACGTGAAATGACACTCGATATCGCTAGCTGTCAGAGAGATGCAAATTAAAACCACAGTGAGATACCACTTTACACCAGTCAGAATGGCCATCATAAACAAAGAAACAAACAACAAGTGCTGGAGAGGTTGTGGGGAAAGGGGACCCTAGTTCACTGTTGGTGGGATTGCAGACTGGTACAACCACTATGGAAAACAGTATGGAATTTTCTAAGAAAACTAAAAATGAATGTGCCTTTTGACCCAGCAATTCCACTATTAGGAGTATATCCTAAGAACCCTGAAACACCAATCCAAAAGAACCTATGCACCCCGATATTCATAGCAGCACAATTTACAATAGCCAAGAGTTGGAAGCAACCTAGATGCCCATCAGTCAATGAGTGGATCAAAAAGCTATGGTACATTTACACAATGGAATTCTATGCTGCAAAAAGGAAGAAGGAGCTCCTACCTTTTGCAACATCATGGATGGAACTGGAAAGCATTATGCTGAGTGAAATAAGCCAGGTGGTGAAAGACAAATACCATATGATCTCACCTTTAACAGGAATCTAAACAACAAAACAAACAAGCAAGCAAAATATGACCAATGACACTTAAATATGGAACAGGCTGACAGGGTCCAGATGGGAGAGGGGAGAGAATCATAGGGGAAAAGGGGAGGGACTCACATGAATAAGTATAAAGGACACATGGACAATAATTAAGGTGAGGGGCGGAAATGGGAGGGAGGTGGGGAGCACTGGGGTGGGGGGCAGGGCAGGAAATATAAAACAGAAAACTGTACTTGAATAAGAATTAAATAAAAAAAGTTTTGGTGAGGATCTGGATGAAAGGCAACACTAAGGCACTATTGGTGGGAATGTAAATCAGTTCGACCACTACAGAAACTATTATGGAGGTTCCTCAGGAAATCTAAAATAGAACTACTGTATGATCTAGAAATTCTACAGCTGGATTCATATATCCAAAGACCATAAAAACCAGAATATTGAAGAGATATCTGAACTATCATGTTTACTGTAGCATTATTTACAATAGGTATGGAAACAACCTACATGTTAATAAATAAAACAAACAACCTATCAATGAATAAATAAAGAAAATGTGATTTTATATATGTACATATATTTTAGCCATGAGAATTAAATAAATCCTGCCATTTGTGACAACATGTATGGACTTTAAGGATATTATGTGAGACAGAAGGACAAATACTATATGATATCATTCATATGTGAAATCTAACAAAAAAATCAAACTTATAGAAATAGAGTAAAACGGTGAGTCAAATAGTGGTTACCAAGTTTTGGGAGGTGGTAGAATTGAGAAACATTACCAGGTACAAACTTGCAACTTGATGATAAATACGTGCTGGAGATCTAACGCATCGCATAGTGATTGTAGTGAACAATACTGTGTTATGTAGCTACAGGTCGCTAAGACTAAATCTTAAATGTCCTCATCACAGAAATGATAATTATGTGACATGATAGAGGTGTTAGCTAACAGTAGGATAACAATCATATTGCAATATTTAAATGTATCAAATCAAAATGTTATATAAGAAATTTATAAAATAACTTATACAACTTATTAATTACCTGAATAAAATTTAATATAAAAATAAAATAAATAGCACACGATAAAACATCTAATTATAGACAAAAATTTCAACCAAATTTTAAAATATGTACATACATTTTGTCTTTATACTTAAAAAAGTAACTCATAAGCAAGTCAAGATGCCCAGAAGCTATTATCTTGTGCCTCACCAATTACAACATACTCACAAATGTTCTTTTTCCTTCAGCTTCCATTCTCATCCTTTATAGTCTATTCTCTGATGTTGGGGCAAAATGACCCTTCAAAATTAAGTCAGATACAGTACTCCAAGTCCCTCAGTGGCTTCTAACACCACGGCCTACAAATTTCTACCTAGTTTGATACCTGCCACCTCTCTGACCTCATTTACTCCCACTCACCCTTTATTTATTCACTTGGCCTTTGGCCTCTTTGCTGTTTTGCACATGCAATTAGCAGGGTCCTGTCTCACTATTTCCCTGGATGGAAGGGCCTTCACTATGTGGTTCACTCCACTTCCTTCTGGGTCTGATTAAATGCCACCCTCTCAAAGAAGCCTTCCTGCAATGATCTATGTAACCCCACTACTTTTTGACTTTCTCTCCTGCTTATCTTTTGCACAATAGGGAAATCATCTCACCTTTGTACAGTTCTTTTGGTCTATCTCCCTCCACTATATTGTAAACATTTTTAATCATTTTATATCCCTGGATCCTCAGAAAAAAATCTGACACAACACAGGTACTTCATGATGAACCAATAAAGAAAAATATTTTTTTACTACATAAAAATTCTTATGAAAAGCAACATAAGCTAAGTTGGAAGATCAACATTAAACTGAGTAAATTCTTTTCAACATCTGTGACAGCAAAAGGCAATTTAATATATAAAGAGCTCTTACATATCCCTTAGGAAATGACCAAAACTACATATATAAGTAGGCAGTTAAGAGAATAAGCAATGATAATGTTCAAAGAACATATGCTAAGATTTTCAAACTCACCAGTGATTAGGGAAATGGGAGTAGAAACACAATGTCTGACCAGTAAGATTAGGGAACAGTGGGAAAATGTGACATCCACAGGGTCAGCAAGGCTGGGGGCACAGTCTTGGTGTCCAGGCATTTCAGTAAATGAGATTGCAAGGCAGCTTGGACATATTTATTAATATGTTAAAGGTGCATCTGTTACACTTTTAGAAATCTTTATGACTGAAAACCTCACATGAGTATACAGCATTTATGTGACATGTCTATTTTGTTCCTTGACATGGTGGAAACATACAACTAACCTAAGTGTTCTGCTGACAAATCATTTTCTGAGGCAGAATGTGGGCCTACTTGTTCAGGTCTCTGTTCAAATCTCTCCTCCTGCCTTTGTGATCACACCATTGAATGTATGCTCCAGATTTTGTTGTGTTTCTCAAAGTGTGGGAAACACTATTAAAAGAAATCCACGAATATTGTTGTGAAAGCATAGTCACAACACCTTTTCAAGAGAAGAAAAGCATATCACAGACACCTATAAGAATATAAAGCTGTCAATGAGCAACGATTCCTTCCGAGGAGTGGTAAGGGAGGCTTAGCCCTTTTGCCTTAAATCACAAACTCAACTATTCAATTTATTCTTTTGATAAAGAGTGTAGGTTTATTTGACACTATAAAGTAGTGAAGAACCACAAAATGTTAGAATTATCTTTAAAATAGATGGAGAAACTTGCAATTACTGATACTCTTAACAATTTCAAGTGGGGGTTGGTGTTTGGGATTGTAATTTTATTCCAGTACATTTTCCCTTGAGAGAATGAATGAAGGAGTGCATGGCACATGAGTGCAGTGAGAGGAAATGTGAGTGTGCACAGAAGTTAGTGCATGTGAGAAGCTCCTTCTCCCTCTCTCCCACTTGAGGGGTGTGGGGCATTTTGGGTCCAAACACAGAAGAATTGTCATATATGTAGGCAAAAGTGGGACTCCACTTTTTGGAGTGTAGGCACTCCAATTTTTTCATTTTTAAATTCCTACAACAATGCCCCCATTACCACAAAAGTGGTATTTTTAATAGAGAAAATGAACATGAGTTCAGTACTCTAATAATGCTCTATTAATTTAGGAAACTGGTATTATTATAATACATGTTTTCTTCATGTTGTTATTTCACACTTACTAGATAAAACTTATCTTGTGCTTTTTATATTTTATTTATAGAACAATTATAGAATATGAGGGTTTAATGTAAAATTTTAATCATCCTGCCTAGATCTTGTAATATGTTTTCTTTTTTTTGTTTTATTTTCCAATTTTTTTATTTAATTATTTTTCAAGTACAGTTTTCTGTCTATTACTCCCTACCCATTCCACCCCTGTGCTTCCCCCTCCCTCCCATTTCCACCCTTCTCAGTTGTTGTCCATGTATCCTTTATATATGTTCCTCTAAATCCCTCCCCAATTTCCCCTGAAATTCCCTCCACTCTCCCCCCTAGTCACTGTCAGCCTGTTCTCTTTTTCAGTGTCTTTGGTTATATTTTGCTTGCTTGTTTGTTTTGTTGTTTAGATTCCTGTTAAAGGTGAAATCATATAGTATTTGTCCTTCAACACCTGGCTTATTTCACTCAGCATAATGCTTTCCAGTTCCATCCATGATGTTGCAAAAGGTAGGAGCTCCTTCTTTCTTTCTGCAACATAAAATTCCATTTTGTATATGTACCATAGTTTTTTGATCCATTCATTTACTGACGGGCATCTAGGTTGCTTCCACCTCTTGGCTATTGTAAATTGTGCTGCTATGAACATTGGGGTGCATAGGTTCCTTGGGATTGGTGTTTTAGGGTTCTTAGGATACAATCCCAGCAGTGGAATTGCTGGGTCAAAAGGCAGATCCAATTTTAGTTTTCTGAGAAAATTCCATACTGTTTTCCATAATGGTTATACTAGACTACAATCCAACCAACAGAGGACCAGAGTCCCCTTATCCCCACACCCTCTCCAACATTTGTTGTTTATCGCTTTGCATATGATAGCCATTCTCACCGGTGTAAAGTGGTATCTCATTGTGGTTTTAATTTTCATCTCTCTGATAGCAAGCGATATTGAGCATCTCTTCATCTGTCTCTGTATGTCCACCTTGCAGAAGTGTCTGTTCAAGTCCTTTCCCCATTTTTTAATTGGGTTAGTTGTCTTCTTAGAGTGAAGTCGTGTGAGTTCTTTGTATATTTTGGAGATTAGACCTTTGTCTGCAGTATCATTGGCAAATATGTTTTCCCATACAGTTGGTTGTCTTTTTATTTTAANTCCCAACCCTGCCCGCCCCCCACCCCATGCTCCCCGCCTCCCTCCCCTTTCCACCCCCCACCCTTAGTTATTGTCCATGTGTCTTTTATACTTGTTCATGTGAGGGTTGTCTTTTCATTTTAATGGTGTTTTCTTTAGCTGCACAGAAGCTTTTTATTTTGATAAGATCCCATTTGTTTATTCTTTCCTTTATATTCCTTGCTCTAGGGGACATATCAGTAATAATGTTGCTGCGTGAAATATCTGATATTTTTCTGCCAATGTTCTCCTCTAAGACTTTCATGGTGTCACAGCTTATATTTAAGTCTTTTATCCATCTTGAATTTATTTTGGTGTATGATGTAAGTTGGTGCTCAAGTTTCATTTTTTTACATGTAGCTGTCCAATTCTCCCAACACCATTTGTTGAAGAGGCTATCTTTACCCCATTTTATGTTACTGCCCCCTTTGTCGAATATTAATTGACTGTAGAGAGTTGGGTTTATTTCTGGGTTCTCTATTCTGTTCCATTGGTCTATGTGCCTGTTTTTATGCCAGTACCAGGCTGTTTTGATTACAGTGGCCTTGTAATACAGTTTGATATCAGGTATTGTGATCCCTCCTACTTTGTTCTTCTTTCTTAACATTGCAGCTGCTATTCGGGGTCTTTTATGGTTCCATATAAATTTTTGAAGTGTTTGTTCTATGTCTGTGAAATATGCCATTGGTACTTTAATAGGTATTGCATTGAATCTGTAAATTGCTTTGGGTAGTATGGACATTTTGATGATGTTAATTCTTCCAATCCATGAACACGGTATACGTCTCCATTTGTTTGTGTCTTCCTTGATTTCTGTCTTCAGTGTTGTGTAATTTTCTGCATACAGGTCTTTAACCTCCTTGGTTAGATTTATTCCCAGATATTTTATTTTTCTTTTTGCTATATCGAATGGGATTTTTTTCTTGATTTCTGCTTCTGCTGATTCATTGTTAGTATACAGAAATGCCTTTGATTTCTGGATATTGACTTTGTATCCCGCTGTTTTGCCAAATTCATTTATTAGTTCCAGCAGTTTTTTGGTAGAGTCTATAGGATTTTCCATGTACACTATCATGTCATCTGCAAACAGTGACAGTTTTGTTTCCTCCTTTCCGATTTGGATGCCTTTTATTTCCTTTTCTTGTCTGATTGCTGTGGCTAGAACTTCCAATACTATATTAAATAGAAGTGGTGAAAGTGGACAACCTTGTCTTGTTCCTGATCTTAGTGGAAAAGCTTTCAGTTTTTGCCCATTCAGTATGATGTTGGCTGTAGGTCTTTCATATATGGCCTTTATTATATTGAGGAATGCTCCCTCTATTCCCACTTTGCTGAGTACCTTTATCATAAATGGGTGTTGTACCTTATCAAAAGCTTTTTCCGCGTCTATTGATATGACCATGTGGTTTTTGTCCTTGCTTTTGTTTATGTGGTGTATTACATTTACTGATTTGCGGATATTGAACCATCCTTGCATCCCTGGGATGAATCCCACTTGGTCATGGTGTATGATCTTTTTGATGTATTGTTGGATGCGATTTGCCAATATTTTGTTGAGGATTTTAGCATCTATGTTCATCAGTGATATTGGCCTGTAATTTTCTTTCTTTGTTGTGTCTCTCTCTGGTTTTGGAATTAGGATAATGCTCGCTTCATAAAAAGAGTTTGGGAGTTTCCCATCATTTTGGATTTTTTGGAATAGTCTGTGAAGAATAGGGGTTAGCTCTTCCTTAAACGCTTTGTAGAATTCTCCTGTGAAACCATCTGGTCCGGGGCTTTTGTGTGATGGGAGTTTTTTGATTACTGCTTCAATTTCATTTGCTGTTATTGGTCTGTTCAGGCTTTCTACTTCTTCTTCATTGAGTTTTGGAAGATTATATTTTTCTAGAAATTTGTCCATTTCACCTAGGTTTTCAAATTTCTTGGCATACAGTTCTTCATAGTAATTCCTTACAATCCCTTCTATTTCTGTGGTATCAGTTGTAATCTCTCCTCTTTCATTTCTGATTGTGTTTATTTGTGTCCTCTCTCTTCTTTTCTTAATGAGCCTACTTAAAGGCTTGTCTATTTTGTTTATCTTTTCAAAAAACCAACTCTTGGATTCATTGATCCTTATAATTGTGCTTTTGGTCTCTATGTCATTTAATTCTGCTCTGATCTTGGTTATTTCCTTCCTTGTACTTGCTCTGGGCTGTCTTTGTTGTTGTTCTTCGAGTTCTTGCAGGCGTCGGGTTAGGTTGTTTGTTTGAAATGTTTCTATTTTCTTTAGGTAAGCCTGTATTGCTATGAACTTCCCTCTCAGGACTGCCTTGGCCGTGTCCCATAAGTTTTGGGTTGTTGTGAGTTCATTTTCATTTGTTTCCAGAAACTTTTTGATTTCTTCCCTAATTTCAATCTTGACCCATTCGTTGTTTAATAGCATACCATTCAGTCTCCATGATTTTGGGTGTTTTGGGTTTTTTCCTTTGGGGTTGGTTTCTAATTTCAGTCCCTTGTGGTCAGAGAAAATGCTTGGTATGATTTCAATTTTCTTGAATTTGTTGAGGCTCATTTTGTGTCCTATCATGTGGTCTATCTTTGAAAATGTTCCATGTGCATTTGAAAAGAATGTGTATTTAGCTTCTTTGGGATGAAGCGCTCTATATATATCAGTCAAGTCCATTTCTTCTAGAGTGTCGTTTAATGCTGCTATATCTTTGTTGATATTTTGTTTGGAAGATCTGTCCATTTTTGACAGTGGGGTGTTAAAATCCCCTACTATAATTGTGTTGCTGTCAATATCTTTCTTGAAGTCTTCTAGGATTTTTCTTATATATTTGGGTGCTCCTATGTTGGGTGCATATATATTTATGATGTTAATGTCTTCGTGCTGGATTCTTCCCTTGAGCAATATGAAGTGACCTTCTGGGTCTCTCTTTATGGCCCTTTTTTTGAAGTCTATTTTGTCTGATATTAGAATTGCTACCCCGGCTTTTTTTTCTTGTCCATTTGCTTGGAAAATTTGTTTCCAGCCTTTCACTTTTAGTCTGTGATGGTCTTTTGTCCTGAGGTGGGTCTCCTGTAGGCAGCATATGTGTGGGTCATGCTTTCTTATCCATTCAGCTATTCTATGTCTTTTGATTGGAGCATTTAATCCATTTACATTTAAGGTTATTATTGATAGGTACTTATTCATTGCCATTTTTGTACCACAGTTCCTTTCTGTCTCTCTCTTTTCCTTCCTTTCCTTAAAGCAATCCTTTTAGTATTTCTTGTAGAGCTGGTTTGGTTGAGGCATATTCTTTTAGACTTCTTTTGTCTTGGAAACTCTTTATTTGGCCTTCTATCTTGATTGAAAGCCTTGCTGGGTAAAGTAGCCTTGGATGTAGGCTTCTGGTTCTCATTCCTTGAAATATTTCTTGCCATTTTCTTCTTGCTTGGAGTGTTTCCATTGAGAAGTCAGTAGCTAACCTTATTGGGACTCCCTTGTATGTTACTTCCTTTTTCTCTCTTGCTGCCTTTAAGATTCTCTTTGTCTTGGAATTTTGCCATTTTAATGATTTTTGTGTCTTGAAGGGGGCCTCTTTGGGTTCCTCTTGAATGGGACTCTGTGATTCCTGGATTCGAGTGACTTTTTCTCTCATCAAATTAGGAAAATTTTCCATCATTACTCTTTCAAATAGGTTTTCTATCCCTTGTTCTTCTTCTTCTCCTTCTGGTATTCCTATTATTCAGATATTATTATGTTTCATATTATCTTGCATTTCTCTTAGTCCCTCTTCATTCTTTTTGAGCCTCTTTTCCCTTTCTTGCTCTTTCTGGGAGATTCTTTCTACTGTGTCCTCCAACTTGCTGATCCAATCTTCTGCCTCATTGATCCTGCTTTTCATTCCTTCTACTGTGTTCTTCAGTTCTGAAATTGTGTCCTTCATTTCCTCTTGGCCTTTGCTGATAGTTTCTATTATCTTTTTCATGTTGATATAGTTTGTGGAGAGCTCATTGTAGCTCCTCTCTAGTTTCTGGTAGCTCCCCTCTAGTTTCTGGTAGCTCATTGTGAGCTCTTTGAATTTCCTGATAACTAGTGCTTTGAATTCAATATCTGATAGCTGACTTGCCTCTCTTTCATCTGACATTATTTCTAAGACTTCCACCTTTTCTTTCACTGGGGCATTGTTTCTTTGTCTTCCCGTTGCTTATGAGACTCTTCTTTTTAGCTTCAGCTTCTTAAATTGATCTGTTCTGACTCCCTAGGTTTATGGTGTGAACTTCTGTGGTAGAATACCTGTGAAATTCAGTAGTGCAGTCTCCTGCAGGTATCTCGATGTTCTCCACTTCCACCTACTCCTTTCTTTGTGTGTGTGTGATCAGCTGGAGGGGGAGGCAAAATGGTTTATGACAGCAGGAGAGTACTTTATGATATTTACAGTCACAGCTGGTAGAGAAGAGATAGAAGATCTTTAGGCTCTATACAGTGTTAACTGTAATCTTCAACCCAATTTGCCACTTTTAAGAAAGGATAGACCAAAGATAAGTCTCTTGTTGGGGAGGGGAGGCTTGTGAGTTATATCTAGAAAGCAGTGAGGTTTCAGGTGGTTAGATTTTGAGGTAAGGTGAGAGTAAAGAATAGTAAGTAGACGTAGCATGTGAGCAAGTAGAGTTAATCACTACAGTAATAGAATTCAGGAACCTGCAAGGTGGCCTAAGACCCGAGAGATGTGTTGTGAAGTATTTACAGTGGCATAGAAAGCAACAAACAAACAAACACACACACAAAAAAAGGGCAAGAGAAGTGAGGAAAAAGCAGTAAGTTTGGGGTGAAGGAAGAAGGACTAAAACAGGAAAAAAGAAAGGAACAGAGTACTGAGAGATACAACAACAATAAAATTAAAAATATATATGATTACTGAAAAAAAGTTTAAAAAAAGTTTACAAAAAGTTAAAAAAAAGTTAAAACAAAACAAACAAAAAAAACCTCCTCCCTTGTTGGTTTCAAACTGTCCAATCCAGTTTTTCTGGTTTTGCAGGACCCCTCTGTGGGCTGGGTTGTAGGCCCAGGCACACACCCAACTGCCAGCCAGACTACCAGGCGCCCGCCCACCCGACAGGCTGCCTGGGTCCCACGAGATCTGGTACTGATCCTTCCTAGTCCTGTGCCTGGGTGAGAAGTAAGTCAAGCTGCCTTCACAGGAGAACACCTCAGTCCACTTTCCAGTAAAAACTTCTCCAGAAAGCATGCCTCTCAGCCCAGCCCAATCCCCAACCTGACTGGTTAGGACAATGCTCCTCTCAAATTTCCTGGGCTGGCAGGCTGGTGGGCTGGCGACCACAGAGATCACAACTGAACATGGCCCCCTGTCCTTGCCACCCTCCATGCACACCTAGGCAGACAGGTCTCTGCCACCCAGCCCCGCCTAGATGGTGAGGGAGGGAGCCAGCTCTTCCAAGGACCCCACAGTGAACCCAATGCTTCACTGGGTGCTGGGCTTCCTATGAGTCCTCCATGGCACTGGCCGCGGGCCGGCTGTCGCTTTTGTCTTTACTCACAGTTGCTGGGCTCCTGATGAGTCCTCTGTTACAGACGCCCTGATGCTGGCCATAGACAGAAGCCTCTGGCCCCTGGAAGCTGCGGCGGCAGCAGCAGCTCCGAGGTCTTTATGCGCCGGCTAATGGCTGCTGGTCCAGCCGCTGCTGCTTTTGACCCTACTCTGGGGTGCCTGGCTCCCAAGGGCATCTGGCCCTGCCACTGCTGCTTTTGTCTTTACTCACAGGTGCCAGGCTCCCGATGAGTCTTCTGTGGCAGACGCTCCTGTGGCTGGGTGAAGGTGGAAGCCTCTGGGCTCCAACCTCTGTGGCAGCTGCGGCTCTGTAATATGTTTTCTTAACTTCTTACTGGAACAAAAAAAAAAACAACTTGGAAATGTCCTTTTGGCGAAAACATGAATTTAAATTCTATAATAACAAATGGATCTACAAAAAGTAGATAAGAATTCTACCACATGTATTTCTATTACTATCACTGATATTAATACTAATAATAATCATTATTATTACCAACATTTATTGAGTGCTCAGTTTATACCTGAACTATTCCAGGTGGCTTATGCAGACAGACTCAGTATAAAGGATTTAGAAGTGTTGTTTGGTGCATGTTAAATGTCTGCAAGTATTGACTACTATTATTTTAAACAATAAGGTGGGGACTATTACAAATGTGCGTATGTGAAAACCTGAGACACTGTGTTTAAAGTCCATGCTCTTAACATTAATTCCATATTTCTTTTTAGTAAAAGAAATCCAATATGTTACATGGTGCCATGTAAAGTATTTATATTACTTGATCCTTAAATTCAGTGAGGTGGGAGGGGTGGAAGAACACAGAAAAAAATCAGTTCATTTTCTGTAAAGTGTCAGAAAATTCCAAAGAAGTCAGAACTAGCCACTTTAAACATTAGAAGAAATTATTTTCACACAAACTTGAAAAGCATTCTTGTGTTTGACTTTAAGAATAACAAAGCTATGTTACACAATAATCTGCTATTGAAAAGAAAAGGACCAGAGAGTTTTTTAAGGCTTGTGGACTGTAATTACCTAATTAGAATATTTATTTTATTTGTCTTCCTTTAAAAGATGTTTCATCTTTTGTTTTACGCCTTGGTGGTACATTCAATTACTGAAAACAGGATGTGCCTATGTGAAAAAAATCCAATTCCCAGCATTGAAGAGCAAAGGCACATCTACTGCTAATTGTTGTGATTGAAATGAGTACCTCAGAAACCAAAACAGCAAATGGTAGTATTAATCATTAAAAAAAAACAAAAACAAAAAACAATCTCACAATTTGTTAATTGTTCAATAGGGAAAACTTCTTCAGGGTTTAGATCTGCTTCCCTAGAAGTAAAACTACTAAAAGAGAAGAAACTTTACAATGAGTTTGTTGTCCTTGTCAGTTCCATTACATCTTATTTTGTGAAATACACAGAGGTGGTGCAAGGCTCATATATTTACTGGACACTGTTCCACTGAAAATGCTGAAGCCCACATACCCACTGACCATCTCAACTGCAACAGCATTATTCACAATAGACAACCTCTCCTGGAGCATTTTTCTATAATGATAACAGAATCCTTGGTAAAGAATGCAACGTGCCTATTGCAGTCAAATGCCAAATGAAAGAAAGAGAGAGTCCACTTTAGCATTTTGGAATAAGGTGTTAAAACTCTTTAGGAAATGTCCCTGGTGGAACCAAAGACTAGCAAACAGAGTATCATGCTTTCAGTCAGGCCTTTGTTTATATTTTATGGTACAGTAGAGCATATGCCCACATAGTAAACCTATGCACAAAAAGATTCCACAAACTCGCAAGAATTCCAGCAGCAAGATACACAAGAGGTAGACTATTTACTTAGTGTATGTATTGATGTCCACAGTTGTACAAACTCTAGAAAGATTATTTGACTTTATCATTTTATCAAGATGCTGCCATTTTGGAGAACCAGGGCTATCTTTGATGTTTAATCCCACAAATAAACAAACAGAGATTTTATTAGAGAATTCTCTTTCGAATTTGTCACACTTTACTTTTCCATTCTACGATTCATTAGTCAAACCTCTTCTGAGCATTAGAGGACTTAGTTCTTTGTTGTCTCAGAATTTTGTGTTTAACTGTTTTCACTCTCTCTTCTTTTCATGAGTTCACAGGAATATCTTAAATGTGAAGCTTCCCATATGTAGAGATTGAATCTGTTATTTATTCTATAGAGAAGCTGGCACAGTCTTCATACAAGTTTTCTGATAATGATCCTGAGGAGGGGAGGAGGATGGCACCAGGTTAAATGTGTGCAAATATTTATAGAATAAACGATGCTTACTTTAGTCTATGGTCCTCTTAGATTGGATGGGAGAAACAACTGCAATCGTGGTATGTGAATCAAGTAGTTGTAGTTACTAAACGTCTTGACAGGACTTGATAAAAATGATTGTATCTTTTATTTTATTTTAATTAGTATTTAGGCTCATTCTTTACAGATATCCCAGATCCTTTTTCTGAAATACGGTGTTTTTGATAACCCTCTAAACACTACAACATTTTGAAATTCAAGAAGTATGTCTTCTTCACACCAGCCAGTGTACAAAAGTGTAAAGGAGAGATTGGTACAGTAGCCCACCTCCCTTCTGAAAGATATTAGTCCATCCTTCTGTACTTACATTGGCTATGGTTATTCAAGCAATTATCTACCCATTGCTTTGGCAACCGGCTCCCATTGTTTCCATCCTAACCAGTTGTTTCAGTATCAGCCAGGACAATTAGATTCTGCTGTGCTGGCAAACAACCCTAAAGTCTCAGTGGCTGTGTTGGTTTTCTATTGTTGCCTACCAGTTACTGCCAATTCAATGGCTTAACACCACATACATTTATTTTCTCAGGTTTTAATGGATCAGAAGTATCATCCTAGTTTACAGGAGTTTTTTGTTAATGATCTCACAAAGCTGTAAAAATGACTTTGACCAAGCTACATTCATTTCTACGTGTTAGGGTCTTTTTTCAAGTTCATGTGGTTGTTGGTAGAATTTAGTTTCTGAGATTGAAACTCTGAGGACCCAGCTTTTCGGGTAGGTGTTGGCTGACGGAATAGCCTCAGGACCCTGAACCTCCCCCAAATTCTTGCCATAATGTCCTTTCTTTTTTAAAAGATTTTATTTATTTATATTTATAGGGGAAGGGAAGGAGAGAGGGAGAGGAATATCAATGTATGGTTGCCTCTCGTGTATCCCCTGCTGGGAACTGCCCTGCAACCAAGGCATGTGCCCTGACTGGGAATCGAACCACGATCCTCTGGTTCGATTCCCAGGGCCATAATGTCCTTTCTTTAGTCTGTTTATTCATAGCAGCTTTCATCTTCAAGGCCAGCAGAAATCTCTTTCCTGCAGTATGTTAAGGCAGAGTCTTAAATAACATGACATAGTGGTGGGTATAACATCCCATCACCTTCGTCAGGCAGTGTAACCTATTCAGGGGATTGACTGTCCCCCCACCTTTGGCATGTTCTGTTGGTAAGCAGCAAGTCACAAGTTCTTCCTGCATGCACAGAGAAGGGTTATACTACAGTGTGACTCATTATGAGTCACTCTAGGTTGTGTCTGCCATACTGGTTGAACAAAGCCAAGGGTTTATATCTTATGCATGCGAAGTCTGCTGCAGTTCTGAGTAACTATGCAGGTGAGCTTTCTTCCATGGGGAGACTCAGCCATCTAGGCTGCCTCAGTCTTTTAATACTCTCAGCTCAGCTCAAGATCATGGTCATCATGGCAAGGGAACAGTGTGCTGGAGGGTCTCATGCCAGGAGTTAAAATTATCATGTACAGTTATAGCTCATTGGCCCAAACTAGTCACAATGCTCCATCTAACTATAAAAGAATGGCCTTTATAATCATCACAAATGCCTGAGAAGAGAGGGATCTGAATATAAGTGAACAATCATAGTTATTAACACAGTCACTATAATAATTCTTCCTTAAAATTGCCCTAATCCAATGATTGGTATCCCTATAAGATGAGAAGGAGATACCAGGGATGCACATGCATAACCGAAAGACCATGGGAGAACACGGGGAGAAAGTGGCCATCAGTAAGCCAAGGAGAGACACCTCAGGAGAAACAAAACCAGCCAGGATCTTGATCTTAGACTTTCAGCCTCCAGGACTGTAGGAAGTAAATTTCTATTGTTTAAGCCATCAAGTCAGTAGTGTTTTGTTATGACAAGCCTACAAAACTAACACAAAACACACGCAGAAAGAAATGTAATTAGCCTAATATTGAAAGCTTTATAATTCATTTTTTCCATTTGATTATTGATTTTTTAGCCATCCTGTGAATTTTGTATTTGTTGGTTTATTGTTCTTTAATTCCTATCCTAAAGATCTGAAGGAGAAGACTCTTAAGAGGAAATGTAACTTACCCTCAGTAACTTAGTTAACTAGTGGGTCAAACTCAGGATAGTGTGTTTTCTTTGTGTTCTAGGGTAATCTGAGTTTTCAGTAATGAGTTATTTCAGGCAAAAAGAGTTATTTAAGAAGCCTATAAACATTGGTCTTTGGCCACAAACAGATATGTGAACTAAACTTGCTACCTTAAGTTTATTAAGATTTGCCCTGTGGAAACTTCATTTTAATTAGAAACTATTATACAACATTTACTTTAGCAACTGTAAGTTGGCATTTAGCTATGTTTTAAAATTTTCCATAGTCTTGGAAAACTCTGAGACCAATCGTAACAACAGTGTCTTCTAGTGCCATTATATGGGTACACATGTTAATGACCAGTTTTCTCTAAGTGGAAGAGTCAGGGATTTGAGTTTGAGCAACTTTAGTTAACGACATTATAAATACAACCGGGGGAGTAAATTCTTCTTCAAAAGACAAGTTGATTGTTTAAATAGTAAGGAAATGTTTTCCACCCCTTCGGTCTTGTTAAGTGCACTCTTCCACAATGCAATCACTAGTATTTGTGGTTCATTTAACTGAATTAATACATGTATTTGTATCTGCAAGTCTTTCTTCTTTCCTCCCTGTTTCTGATGCAAATCTTACCTCCTCATACCTGCTATTTTTACTGGTTACTAACACCTGTCCTTAAAATATACTTTGAACCTGGCTGGTAGCTCAGTGGATTGAGTGCAGGCTGTGAACCAAAGGATCACTGGTTTGATTCCTAGTCAGGGCACATGCCTGGGTTGTGGACAGGTCCCCAGCAGGGGCTGCAAGAGGCAACCACACACTGATATTTCTCTCCCACTCTTTCTCCTTTCCTTCCCCTCTCTCTAAAAATAAAAATAAATAAAATCTTTAAATATACATATCTGTGCATATGTAAATACTTTGATTCATTAAGTATTAAGAGCATCAGATTTTCTAAAATGCATAGAGATCATTCATGTATGATAAAAAGTTTTTTCCCTCTTTTTCCTATTGTCCAAAATATTTTAATCTATTTCACTTAATGTCCTTGTTTTAATACATGTTTAGTGTCATTTGGCTATAATTTTTGTAAGATTCTCTAGTGGTTCTATAGCACAATTCTTCTAATCCATACCTTTGCAACCAGATCTTATTATCTATGGGACTTCAGTTATGTCTCTTTTGTTTGATTATGATAAAAATTTATTTTTATTCCTTGCCACCATCACCCCAATGAACCATTTCAAGTCACTGTGGTTCTTATTTGAAGATTCAATCAGCTATATCCCATACCAGAACACTGTCCAGGGCCCAGTCCAGTCTGATGTAAGAATGCCAGTGAAAGATCCCAACTCCTGCTTCAGTCTGAGCTGATGACAGTCTCAAATTTCAGAAGCACCTCAGGCTGTCCCCACAGAGCTCCAGAAAGAGGTTAGCCCTCTTTTTTTTTAACTAATTCTATGGGGGTTTTGTGCTGGAGGATTTGCTTTAGGTTAACAGACTGCCGCAGTATTAATAAAAACATATGCAAAACTGCACGTACAGTCTTTTTTCTTAAATAAGTGCCCATTAAAAATAGCTATATGATAATTAATGAGGAAGGAAGGGAGTATGGTGTAGATGGTGTGTCAATATTGTAGTTAGGTCATTCATCTGTGGAGCAGTGATATTCACCTAATTTCTCCTTTGTTTCAGAAATGTAGAGTTAATATTTCACTCCTTATTTTCGACATTCTCTCAAGCATGATTTTAAACAGGCAAACAGGGATCACTTCCAAGAAAAACAAAGTCACCATTTCCAAATGGACTTTTGTAAGGCACAATTCCCCTGAAGCTAATGTTCCTAAGTATGTGGGGAGAACCAGTTAATAAATGTTCAATTAAGTTGTAACATACTTAGAGACATGGGCGATGTTTATGTGATGCTAGTTTACTTTATAACACTCCTTTTGACCTTTACAAAAACAACACAATAGTAATTTGAGATGAATATTTACAGTAGGTGGAAATAGATCTGAAGTGCTAGTTCCCAAACCATTGTTTCTAAAATGTCCTACTTCTTTGATCTGTATTTTCATAGGCTTATTTAGGCAGAGATGGGCAAGACTGTCAAGTTCCACAAGACAAATTCTCACTTGAGAACAGACAATACCTGCAGCCTTTCCTTAGATGGCAGGAATCAAGTAGATCAGGTTACCAAAAAAAATCATTTATTTTTGCACATGATAGAGCCTGCATCAAAATTACTCGCTACATTTGATGAAAGCCTGAAAATATATAAAACCAAAGAGAATATATCATTTAAGTAAAATATCTGTAAATAGTGATTCTTGGTGTTTTTTTATTAAAATACTATTTAAAAATTAATTCTATTTGTTGGTAAATAGTGTCTTTTGCAAGGAATAGCTGTCAGACCCTATGTATTTGTAATTTGTGGAGAAAATATTTTAAATCAAAGCCATAAAATAAGCATAGTTAGAGAGCTAACATGAGGATTTTTACTTCATTTACATTCATTACATATTATGAGTTTAATTACCTTCCTCAAATAATACCGGTATGAAGAAAAGATGCTGAAGAAGGCGTACTTCTATGCTGATTTTATTGATTGTGACTGATGGATGGCATCAACATTTCATAGTGAAGAATCATGGTTTTGTTACATCAGGAAAATTAAATTGGGAGAGTTATTTTCTTTCCCAGTGATAGTGGCAGTTAGAATATTTCACCTGTAATGAGATGTGTGCGTTATGTGCCATCGTGAACCACGGCTCAGCCATTAAATATATGTAAATGAAGAGAAACACAAGAGAGCCCGGGCATAATAACGTGCAGAACAGAGAAATGGATCCTGGAAAGTGATTAATTTATTTGATGATGCCTCAAGTGAGGAATTTTAGGTCACAAATGAAGTGACAGAATGACAAATTACCATTTTAAAGAATTTACTGGGCATCATTACTGAACAATTGTCAGGTAGTTTATGGTGGCTGAGAAGATGGTATAAATATAGATCTTTTCCTTATCTGAGATGAATTATTAATCACCTTTTTAAAAATCTTTGTGAGTGATGGTTGGCTGTCTGATTGGAAATAATGTGTTCTACAATTTTAACTAAATTCTAATATGATATGTAACAGGAATCTTTACAATTAAAGTCTCAGTGAAGAGAGGTGGGAGGTTTACAGTCAATTGCAGTTTTAATGTGATAGAAGAGGATGAATCTACCAGCATATCTCAATAGATTTCCTTAGGTATATCATCCCTGCTGTGATGTTATTCAAATGTTTACAGTTTATTTTCATTTGAAAAATGACATTCAGATACTTAAATTGTTTTCCTTGGTTTATTAGTTAATGAAAATGAAAGTGTAGTAATTGCTATAGTTTTGCAGCCTGACACATTATTTAAAGTGAAATGACTGCCTTTGTCAGTGACTTTATAAATGTTGTCTTCCAGTGTTTTGTTGCATTTTTGTTGGTTTTATCTATGTCATGTCCCTTCTCTGTCTGTGTGTCACTGTGTCTAATACCAGTGACAACTGCAGTGTTAAAGACAAAGTCAGACTTTGAAATACAGACGTTTTCATAAGTTTCTTTTTGTGTTTTGGTAACTAAGGCATGCACTGACCGGCTTTGTACACAGCCTCCTAACAATCTCAAAACTAAAAACAAAACTCTCCGATATGAGGTACAATAAAAATATCTAAACACAAATGTCCATTTTTGTTAGACTACTTAAACTAGAGTTTATACACTTATTCACAAATGATTAACCTTTTAGACCAAATGCATTTGTTATTGCAGAAAAAAAATTTAGGGAAGGATTAATGACAGGGATGGCTTTTAAACAGTGTGTTAGTTATGTAACAGAGTAGAAATGTCTAGAAAACCATTTTTGACAAACTTGTTCTTCAGCCAGCAAATAGCAGTTTCCGGTTTGCCTTTTTTAGGTGAGAAGGCCCTAAACGACTAATCTTTCTCCTGAAAGAAGGTTGAAATTTTACTCCTTTTTCACTATTACGTGCACCTTCTCATTTTAATCTTGATTCATTCTGCGAGTATATGAAAAATTTAAATAAGTATTCCCTGTGTTACCCATGACATCTTACACTGCTGATCTGGCAAGAAATTTAAATTTTCAAAGTACATGATACTTTTAAATTCATTTTACTTTCATTTTTTTCCTCAACCTGGATGATGTAAAATTTCACTGAATCTTTCAGCCATTTAAAGAGGAGACAAACATAATTGTTTGCTTTTAGTTTCAGTGGCCTCATGAATGGCATGCTGAATCTGGAGAACATCTTGGCTGTGCTGCTTCTCCTTGGTGCTTTCCTTTTCCGGGAAGGATGCTGAGGGTTCCCCCGGTGTGAATAACAGCACATTTCAGTCAGTGTTTCTCTGTTAGAGATGACCTATCTCCCACTTTTCTTTTATTCTTGCTTGTCCCAGAAAATATAAATATGAAAAAAGAAACGAATGGGGCCTGTTTCTCCAAGGAAAATTCAAGTCCTGTCTAAGGTGCTAGAGAGAGATTGGACTGGCCTGACCTAGCACAGTTCAGAGTGGTCTGCAGTGTAGCAGAGGAAGAATGACTGTTTTATGTACCTTCTGCCTCACTTTAAATACCTTTCATGTCCTGCCCGCTTACATCAGCTGTCAGAGGGAGGTGCAAAATGAAATGAAGATTTCTTTGACTCCAAAGCAGTGAGAGAACAAAAGAAAAGATTTCTATGTAGAATAGTGAAGAATAGGTTTTAAATGAACTTTACGGATATGCGACAGGAGAAGCTTTCTGCAGTTAAAAGGCTATAATTTTTGGCCCTTTGTATGATTCAAGACCATGATGGACGAAGAAGAGAAACACTTGATTAATTGATATGTCAAGGAATGGCCACTGTGCCAAGTGTACAGAGAAAAAAATACGTTAGCTATGCCTTTAACAATCTTACAAACTGATGAGCAGCTGAGCCACATACACACAAAAAATGTTCAGGCATTTCTTGCAATTCTACAACTTGAGATTTCTGACTTTTAGCATACTAGAATGACTTAATTATGTCCATTTCTTCTCTTCCTACTAAGGTTGGTTTCTTTCAGCAGCAGTTCTTCTCTGATTTGCTTTTCCCCTCCATATTCTTGCAGAGGCATTTCTCCTATCAGAAGGAAATCCAGCTACACAACTCCAGAAATCTTCTCCCTACTGCCTATTGTTCAATTTTTTAGTTATAAAAATTTTCAAATGCACAGAAACTGATCACCCATGTGGCCACTACCTAGATTCTGCCATTCCTATTTTACTATACTCATTTTATCATATATCTAACCATCCATCATCAATCCATCTTGTAATTTTGAAATGTACTTTTAGGTACATTTCAGACATTATTACATTTTCCTTAAATATTTTGGCATGCATACCTTAACTAAAGCTTAATACTTATTTTATTTTTTCTCTTGAAGTAAATGTTATATATAATGGCATATATACTTATTAAGTTTCAATAAATACATATATTTACATAACCCAAGCCCTGGAAAGATATAGAAAATTATTATTAACCCAGAAATTTCCTTCATTCTCTTCCCAATCAGTACCCTACCTCAACTCCCAACAGGGGAAATGGCTTTTCAGAATTTTTCTCAAATTAAAATTAGTTTCATCTGTTTTAGAACCTCATATAAAATAAAATCATACAATAGGTACTACTTTGTGTTTGGCTTCTTTTAATCTTGAAAACATATTTCGAGATCATCCATATTCTTACATGTGTCAAGTATTTTTATGGCTGAGTAAAATTACATTTTTCTGCAGTTTGTTTATCTATTTCTGTTAACAGGCAGTTAGTTGGGTTGTTTCAAAACTGGGGTATTATGAGAAAAGTGGTTGTGAATATTCTTTTCATGAACATTATTTCTTTTGGATAAAAATCTGTGGGTGAAACTGGTTCATGGAGTATGGCTGTTATAAAACCGACAAGAGTTTTGAACAAAATTGTTGGGCCATTTTATATCCTCACCAACCATAAATAAAAACTCCAATTATTTCACCTCCTTGGCAACAACTGGTATTATCACTCTTTTTTTTTTTTTTTTTTTTGCTTTAGGCTGCTTTGCAGTTTTACTTTTATAGTTTTTCCCTCATCTCTTCTATGCCTTCAATCACTCTCTTTCTCCAAGATTATATTTTTACCCAGGCTTCAAACATGCTCTATCTAGTATTTCCCTTTTTGGAAAACAGAGCAAAACAAAAATTTCGACCAAAATTTTTTCTCCAACTACCAATTTTTCCTCTACTCTCCCAAACAATGAACAACTAAGTTTTTCTGTTTTATTAACTAGCATGCTTCCACTTCATTGTTTGAATCTTCCTGACTCCTAGATGCTGGGGTCCTTTGTCCTTGGTCCTGGACCTTATGTTCTAATCGTTTACCTTCTGCCAGGTTAATAGAGTTGATTCCTATGATTTTAAAATCGATCTCTATGCCAACACTTCTCAAGTTTCTATCTCTGGTCTCCCTCTGAGTGTCATCTGCCTAATTTACGTTACCACATGTTTGTGATTCTGATGCCTCCCAGTCCTGATTTTGATTTCATAATCTTCCAATTATGCTGGTGCCCCAGGATTCTTAATCTCTACATTTTTTCCCTCTAAGAAAAAAACTAATTATTTTCAAACCCAGTTAAAAAACCTAAAAGAAGTGGATTGAGCACGGTCCTGCGAACCAGACGATCGCGGTTCGATTCCCAGTCAGGGCACATGTCTGGGTTGCAGGCCAGTTCCTTGCAGGCGAACTACCAGCAGGGGATGCACAAAAGGCAACCATACATTGATGTTTCTCTCCCTCTCTCCTTCCCCTCTAAAGATAAATAAATAAATAAAATCTTAAAAAAAAAACCTAAAAGATTTTTTCTCAGGAAAAATAAAAAAATAATCTAAAATGAACAACGAAAATGCCTAATGTCTAAAAAGAAATTAGATAGTGGTTAAATGAATTAAAATTTTACTTCTCAGTACTTAGGAAATGTAACTAAAATTAGTTCAGTGGAAAATTTGCAGCCTCAAGATACACATATCACAAAAGAAGAAAATAAACATGAATGAGTCAAACAATTAAATTCAGATAATGGACAGAAAATAAAAGAAAATTTATTTATAAATGAGGAATGAAAGAAGTAATCAGAAAAAATAAAATAGAATTGATGGAAGAAAGAAAGCAACAAGTAGTACGATTTTTTTAAAAGCCAAAAATATGTTATTTGAATGACTAATAAAATTGTCAAATCATCAGCAATGCCCATTGAAAAAAAAGAGAGGAGTTCCAAATAAATGAAATTTTATATAAGAAAGCAAGCATAAGTACAGTAGAGATTAAGAAGAAAAAGAAGAAAAAATAATAATATTTATGCCAATAAATTAGAAAATTTGAAATGTAGCTAATTTGTCATATTCCCCTGAAAAATTTAGTCTATCAAAAGTAAACTCAAGAAGAAATAGAAAATATTAATGGTTCTATAATTATAAAAGGTATCATCTCTGTAATTGAAATAAACATGTTAAAATACTAAATCTAGAAAGTTTTACATGGTCAGTCAAGCAAATTTTATGCAATACTGAGCACAGTTAATACCAAACTTAAAAAAAACTTTTGACAGAGGGTATTTTACAAAACAAGAAACACATAAATGTATCTGACTCAAATAACTTTGAAAAGAAAATCAAACAGAAAGTGTATAAGAAAAAATATAGGTCAGTATCAATCATGTTAGATACAAAGATCCTAAACAGAGTATTAACAATGAAATTTATCTATATATGTAATATATAAACCATTAGGGTTTGTCCTAAAAATTTGTTTGTTTTAACATTAGAATAGGTTTCAATGTAATTCTGTATCTTATTTTTTCAAAGAACTTAAATCCAAAAAATTCAGGGAAAATATTTGGATGAAAGTGTGGAAAAAATAAATATAAATTAAAAATATTAAAAAATAATTTCTATAAACAAGCAAAATAGAAGTATTAGAAAACTAGAGACACTAAAAAGATTTTAATATGATAAGTGTATCTATAAAGTCCTATATCAAATGGCATCCTAATAGATATATGTTAAATTTATTCTTATTAAAAATAGAAATAGCCCTGGCTGGTGTAGTTCAATGGATTGAACATGGGCCTAAGAACCAGAGGATAG
This sequence comes from Sturnira hondurensis, assembly GCF_014824575.4. Taxonomy (NCBI): domain Eukaryota; kingdom Metazoa; phylum Chordata; class Mammalia; order Chiroptera; family Phyllostomidae; genus Sturnira; species Sturnira hondurensis. The sequence goes on from NW_028092059.1 coordinate 11,108,937, forward strand.
CCATTCGATTCCCAGTCAGGCCACGTGCCTGGGTTGCAGGCCAGTTCCCAGCAGCGGACCCACAAGAGGACACACACAAATATCAGTGTATCAACCATACATTGATATTTCTCTCCCTCTCTCCTTCCCTTCCCCTCTAAAGATAAATAAATAAAATATTTTAAAAAATAAATAAAAATAGAAATAAAAGGAAAATGCTGTTTTAAAAAAATTTTTATTGTTATTCAATTAGGGTTGTTCCAACTCCCCCCTTCACTCTCCTCTGCCTAGCCCAACCCCCACTCCTACAGTCAATCCCCACCCTGTTGTTCATGTCCATGGGTCATTCATACATGTTCGTTTACTAGTCCCTTCCCCATCTTTCCACCCTTATTCCCCTTCCTACTTTTGTCTGGTTGCTGTCAGTCTGTTTCACTTTTCCATGCCTCTGCTTCTATTTTGTTCTTTAGTTTATTTTGTTCATTATATTCCTCCTATAGGTGAGGTCATATGGTGTTTGTCTTTCACCAATGGGCTAATTTCACTTAGCATAATACTTTCTAGTTCCATCCATTTTGTTGTGAAAGGTAGGAGTTCCTCTTTCCTTCTGCTGTGTACTGTTCCACTGTGTAAATGTACCACAGTTATTTGATCCACTTATTTACTGATGAGCACTTAGGCTCTTTCCAGCACTTGCTTATTGTAAACAATGCTGCTATGAACATTGGGGTGCACAGGCTCTTTTGAATTGGTGTTTTGAGATTCTTAGGGTACATTCCCAGCAGTGGAATTGCTGGGTCAAAAGGCAGTTTCACTTTTAGTTTTTTGAGGATATTCCATAATGTTTTTCACAGTGGCTGCAACAGTCTGCATTCCCACCAACAATGCACTAGGGTTCCCTTTTCTCCACGTCTTCCTCAGCAACTTGTTGGTTTTCATCCATTTCTGTTGTGCATTTTATTATTGTATTTTGAAATCGGCACAAGACAAAAAGAAATGGTATAGATGTTATGTTAAAAAATAAAAACTGTCATTTGTAGATTCAATTTTCTGTATAGAGTTTTATAAGTATGTATATTTATATATACAACACATATAAATATTATAAGATCACATCAATACATGAAAGGAAGGCCATATAGCTTATTGATATCAGTCATAATAGGCCGAAAACATTCTGTAGTATTTAAATATCAATAGAAGAAAAGCAAAACAACCAAAAAAGATGAAACATATTAAAAGGCATGTTATACAAGAGAAGACATTAATAGTTAATAAAATGAAAAGCACTCATCATTGTAGACACATACCCAGAAATAAACTGAAATATATGCATTTAGTAAAAGGTAACTGCTTGTGAAGTGATTTACTCTTCACAAAGGACTCCTACAAAGATAAATCAGTGTATTGCATTTATAATAATTCAAGTCATATAAAATTAAAAACTATGCAAAAAGAAACCATTTTTATTTAGGGAAGTATGCATATTTGGTTAAAATAGTATTTTTTCAAAAGTAAATTGTGAACACAGAATTCAAAATAGTGATTATCTCAGGAAAATATAGAAGGGGAATTCAATCTTAATATAAACAATATTCTTCCATTGTACTCTTAACATTATACTTCCCAAATCAGCTCGTTATTATACTAATATTTAGTGCTATATTATTCTTATTTATATTAACATTATATAAACTTTGCTATGTATGAAATATTCATAACAAAATTATTTTCAAAAACAGCCCTGGCTGGTGTAGCTCAGTGGATTGAGCATGGGCCTACAAAGCAAAGGATCACTGTTTGATTCCCAGTCAGGGCTCATGTCTCCATTGCAGGCGAGTGCCCATAAGTGGACACATGAGAGGCAACCATACATTGATATTTCTCTCCCTCTCTCCTTTCCTTTCCCTATAAAGATAAATAAATAAAATATTTTTAAAATTATTTTCAAAAACAAAATAATAAAATTTCACTTTGTATGTGAATAAAGACCTTAGCTGAAAATATAAAAATATGATATTTTTTCTACGTAAAGTGAATATAAATATACTTTACATAGATATATTTTTTTAATTTCTTATATTTGAGGACAGTAAATTATACAAACCTAATTAAAGTAAAAATAAAAGTATTAAAAACAGTAATCGTAATTCTATGAGCTTTTTCCTTTGTAACTAAATTTATTTCAACAAATAGTCTTACTATTGTAGAGGTTTTTTTTTCCAAAGACAAGCAAAAATTTACTTAGGAAGTCACAGAAGTAGAAAAAGCCATGGGAAAAGTGAGCCAGCTAGGTTATGTAGGCTCAGGAAACATCACTGAAGCAAAAGAAGGGCCCTTGGAACTTAGAGTAAAAGGGAAAAAATGCAACAGGGGAAAGGAGGAGGGGAGGGGAGGGCCTTCTCTAGGGAGTGAGAGAGAGCATACCCTGAGGAAAGAGGGCTGTGGGGGAAAAGTGTGAGTGTGGGTAAGAGAGAGAAAGAACATGCCTTCATAGAATTTCTTTATCTAATGATCATCATGTAGAAAAATGACATTATAAACTAGATGAAGTTTTAGAAGTATATAATAGGCTTCACTATCTCTTGTGAGGTGAGACATACCTTAAGTCATCATAACATAGTTATCAATTTACGTGTGTGATCTTGGTCTGCTGATAGCTAGAATCAGGTTCTGATAGTTTATGCTGATTGGTAACCTAATTTTTATCTCAATTTATCTTGTTTTGGACTCTGCCTATAGAGCAGAAGATTCTCTTCAGGAATTCTTTCTGGTTAGTCTTTAGCCTCTCTTAAATCATAACCAGTGCTTTCAAATTCACTTTGCTTTATTATTAAATACAAATTAATTTTGTTTTCTATCATGGAAAGCAAATTTCTGGAATAAAACTTTATTAACCAACAGACAAGAAGTCATGTCCCCTTATAAGAAAGAAAAATATCACTTTACTTGGACAAGTATGAAAGCGAAATAAAGTGATATCACAATAAAAGTCACAATATTTATTAACTGTCAATTCTGGAGATGCATTTTGGTTTAGAAATTAATTTGCCACTAGAAGAGTATACAGCAGACTTAAAGACTCTATGAGGTTTAATTAAATTGATTGATTGATTGATTTTAAAGACAGGAAGAGAGAGAGTAGAGAGCAATTAATTAGTTGTTCCACTTATTTATTCTTTTTTCACTGGTTGATTATTATATGTGCCCTGACCAGGATCAAACCCTCAACCTTGGCATATTGGAAAAATGCTCTAACCAACTGAGCTACCTGACCAGAGTAATGCTAGGAGTTTTAAATCAATTAAAATATGATTCAGTTTAAATTGTAAAAGTAATACTAAACAATAAAGAAACAGAGTAACCTACTTAAAACACATTTTACTCCTTGAATATTTGTATGCAACTCAAATATTTTGGAAAATTCTTAGCTGTTGTCCTCAGGTATTACCTACCCAACATTCTCTGTCTTTTATTATTATTTTACATATACTGGGTTTTTTTTAGATATGTATATCAGGCTTCCTTTTTTCTATTATCCATAACTTCCTTTTTTATATTTTATTTTTAATTGTTTTTTCTTAATGCTGAGTAATTTTTTCAGATATATATTCCAGTTTATGAAAAGTCTCTTTAGTAGTGTCTTACCCATTCAATAAGTTTTTTTAATTTCTATCTCTGTACTTTGGTATTAAAATTATTTTTTTAGACCTGGCTTACCTGGCTCAGTGGATTGAGTGCTAGCCTGTGAACCAAAGGGTTACCAGTTCGATTTCCAATCAGGAAAGTGCCTGGATTGCTGGCCATGCCCTTAGGAGGGAGCATGTGAGAGGCAACCACACGATGGTGTTTCTCTCCCTCTTTTTTTGCCTCTCTTCTCCTCTCTCCAAAAATGAATAAATAAAATCTTTTAAAAAATGAATGTTAAACTGTTATTTTTATTTAAATTTTTTTAATTTATAAAAGCATTTCCTTTTTTTATTTTAATGTATTCTTTTCACCTGTATTCTATATCTTTATCTCTTGAATCATTTTAAACAAACTATAAATTGCATAATCTATGCAGAATCTGAGGATACAGGAGTAAACTAAAGGGTGTCCTGTGTGAAATCATTTCAGTGTAAGATTTATTTTATTGCAATTACTTATTGTCTTTATATTATTTAACATTAGGGATAGTAGTGATATAAAGCTGTTACTTTCTGTATTTGATTATTGATTGATATCATATATTATCATTTTCTATGTCTTTAATATTAATTTTAAAATTAATTGTATGCTTATATAAACATGGTTTCTGCCTCTTCATCTGACCTCATGTCTCAGGATAAAGTGCACAGACTCGTTGGAAGGTTTCTCTCAAGTTGTAGAGACACTTGATTACATACTTTTAAGGTTAATCTGCCTTAGCTTTATTATCCTGACTAAAAGTTGAGATTTTGTATTTTCAGCTCATTTGTATAAGTTAGATTTAATTTAGCATATATATTTTTCAGAATATTTTCTTTATTCTCCAAAATTGTATAAATGCAATTTTTGAATTTAAAGTGAATGCCACTTTCTTTCAGAATGTCAAGATGATTGTAGGAAAAGGAACTCAACACTATCTAAGGTGCATATTATGAGAAACTAATTCATATATTGAAGCCTTAACGTGCATGTGGCTGTATCTAAAGATAAGGTCTTTAGAGAGGTAATGAAGGTTAAATGAGTTCTTAAGAGCAGGTCCCTAATCTGATCAAACTGATGCCTTTATGAGAAGAGGAAGTCTCCAAAGATCTCTCTCTTATTGCGAATAAGAGGTCGTGTAAACAAAAAGGAAGAAGGCAGCTGCCGATAAGTCAGGAGAAGAGGCTTCACCTTGCCAGCAACTTGATGCTGGATTTCCCAACCTCAAGAACTGTGATAAATAAATTTCAATTGTTTAACCCAGGCACCTATGATATTTTGTTATTTCAGCTTGAGCAGATTAGTATAAAGAGGAAACTAGGAACTATTTTAGTTATTTTTGAGTGAGGGGTGATAATTTAGGTATACAATGATTCAACTGCAGAAGAAAAGGCAGGAAAATATTAGAAAACACAGTGGAATAATTCTTTCTGTTTAATGTCTGCATCTGGGAAAAATTTGAAAGGTGGGCCCTGAAAAGTCTTTAAAACAGAGAAGCTATAGTAAAATCACCAGAGGCAATCTCTACTTGGTAACTGCACCAACTGTACAAAGTGGTTATGAAATCTTTGGACAGGTTTTAGAAGGTGTGAATGGGAGAATGAGCTATCATTAGTAAATGAGTTCCAGGGTATCAAAGGATTTTGAGCGTAGAATCAAGTGTGTTAGATAAAGAGACACTTAAAATCCAATAAACAATTAAAATGAGAACTATTTGAAGATGTCCACATCCTAACCCGAACAATCTGTTACCTTATTAAAAAAACTTTACAGATATGATTAAGATTTCAGACTTAAAATAGGGAGAATAATGTAGATTATACCCAATCTAATCAAATTAGTCCTCATAATAGAAAACCCTTACAGCTGTAGTCAGAAAAATGGGATGACAAAAAATTCTTTGAAGATGAAGGAAGGAAACCACAAGTCAAAGAATGGAGATAGCCTCTAGAAGCTGAAAAAGTCAAAGAAACAGATTCTCTCCTTGAACCTGCTGAAAATAAGGAAGCCCTTGTGACATCTTGATTTTAGCGTGACCTACATCGGTATTACATCTATATTTCTGTAAGCCAGAAAGGTTGCAGTAATTTGTTAACAGCAATAGAAATGAATACGCATTTTGTTCTACACATTTGAATCAGCTCATATAAAATAAAGACACATGAAATATAGTGTAAAAATGCCAAAACATGACATAGTCCACAAAGGAAATATTAATCCATTCACGCTTATTAATATAAGGGTGTTAATTACTAAAATAGTTATTATTTTATAAAGTTTACAGTATGCTTTGCTTGTGTGTGCGCGTGTGTGTGAAAAATACACTATCAAGTGGATTAAAGCAAGAGTTAATATTAGATAATACTATCAAGCACTTCAATGCATCTCATAAGAAAATAATAAACGCCGGCATTTTCTTTGTGACAGACATGGTTTTAAGTGCTTTAGATACATTGAGAAATTTAATCTTCATAAAAATCCTATGAGATGAGTAGTGTTATGATCATTCCATTTTGTCAACGTATAACATAAGACAAAAAGCATTCAGGAAACTGCATGCAATCATCTAACTAGCAACTGGCGGAGCTGGCCTTTAAACCCAGCAAGTCTGGGTCCAGAGATGCTACTAAACTGTCTACTGATGTTGAAATGTCAATAGATGCTGATGTATTTCGATGCTTTTAAATGTCCTTGGCAACTACCAATAAAATGATAGAACCTTCAGCCAATTAAAAACATTTAATTCATCATTCAGTATTATTCAGTAATGTATAAGTAACATTTAAATACTTAATATTGAAATATAAGCAATAAAGACATTTTATTAAAATTATAAACCAAACTAAAAAAACGACTCTAATATTAACTTAACCTTTTAAAGTAATATTTGTTTGTTGCCTTAAAGTATAGCAATATAAAATAAAATATAAAAATATATCTATAGTTTTAGATGTTTAAAAGGAATCTCATTAGAATAAATAATAATAATTAAAAAGCTAAATCAAAATGTTCAAATATTAACATTAATTTATATGCTATATATACAGAGGATAGAAAAATAATTTAATCTCAAATTTTATTAAGATGATATGACTCCTACTAAAATACAGACAATAAAGAAAACTACATGTCAATTTCGATTATGAAATTAATGTAAATTCTAAATAGAATATCAGCTAATTTATTATAACATATTATTTAAGCACATGAAGACTATTATATTGGAAATTTACAAAAGAAATTATTTTATCACAGAAACTCTTCCCTTGCCCAAATCATGTGCTAAACTTTCCAAGAACATTAAATTGTCTGCTCTTTGGAGATCCTCTAAGTCTCTCCCCATATTTTCAACTTCCTTTAGCACTGTGGTATAAAAGAGACAAAGTAATTTAGATAGTTTGATATTGCTATAATAGTAAAATACTAATATTATACATTAAAACTTTATATATGATAAAGGCTATTTAAAATTGGGGAAGAAGATGGGAATTTTCTAATGAATATTAGAAAAATATTTTCTAAATATTAATTGGTACAATTAATAGTAATTTGGAATAATATAGTTACCCTGTCATATGATACCTTTACGGAGGCAAGTGACAAGTATATTACATATGTTAATAAAATAAAGATTAAATCATAACATCATTAGGAGAAATTCTAGGCATCGTTAGGAGGATAAAATGTCTCTTACTCAGAAGAATAAACAACTTTTTAAATGTACAAAGAGAGGTTAAAAAGCATAACTAAAAATAATACCTCTGATGACATATGCATAAAAAAGAAGGTGTGGCCATCCCTAAAGAAGAGTGGTAATGTTGGAAGATACTGTAGCATATTCACACATAAAGTATTAATAATCTAATCTTTGAAAGCTTTTACATCAACACCAACAACAGGAGAAAAGATTTGCTGTACGCAGGTGGTTCATAAAACAAGGAATACGGAAATACAAATGTATTTTTGTGTGTTAAATACAAAAAAGCATTCAAAGAAAAGCAACCCAAATTCACATTGGAACACACTGTTTAAAAAATGTCAGATTAACCAAGTTTAAGCAAAATAGCAAAGTATCTCATACCTAGTGATGTTTGAGTAAGCTGTGGGGCAAACTCATGCACCCCAGATGGGGAGTGTAAAAATAATATAGCATTAGTATGCAAGAGGAAAATTGTGAAGTGTAAACTAAAAATATTTAAAATATTCCTTATATGCTTTAACATATAAAGAAAAACTGGAGCATATGCAATTTTTGGAAATGAATAATATATACAGCAATATCTTTATGAAAATGCTCACCAAGGCATCAGTTATAATAACATTATGTTTTTGTGGTCAAGCAATATTGTCTAGGTTAAACACACTGTGGAAGGTCTACAAATGGTTACTAGACAACAATTAAATGTAGTTTATTAACAGAAGCTTTAAAACATTGGGAAATTCCAACAATATATTTTTACAAGGAAAAAACAATAGAATTTAGTAAGAATGAGGAAGATACGCATATGTTGCACAAACACACAAACTCCTACACAGAAAAGTCTCTTTTCCATTCCTACTCCAAGACATTTCTACCTAATCTTTTTTTTTACTATGTTACTCAGCTCTCTCCCTTTTTTACTTCTTTTCCACATAAAAATGACTTTCCAATTTCCCTCCATCTATTCCCTAACTTTCTCCAATTATTCTTTCTTCAATTATTAGATAAAAACATTGAATTCCTCTAATTTTTTAATGAAGAATATTTTGGCCCTCTTTTTTTTCCTTCCCTCTTCTTCAAAAACTTTCCTCTTAATACATACACAATCTTCCAGGAAATTTTCTCACATGAGAAACCAACATTTAAAAAAATTAATTAACTTTATTGGGGTGATAGTGGTTTAGAAGACCATACAGTTTTCAAATGTACATTTCTATGTTACATGATCCATATATTGCATTGTGTGCCCTCCACCCGAAGTTAAATCCTCTTCCATCGCTGTATATTTGGTCCCCTTTACTACACACAAACACCGTTCCCTTTTAACTACCATAAATACTGTTGTCTGTGTCTATGAGTTTCAGTTTTATACCCCATATATAAATAAAGAAGCCAACTTTTGAATTTTTTTAATCTTGTGTGCACTATTACAGTTGTCCCAATTTTTCCCTCTTTTCCCTTCTCTGCCCAGGCCAACCCCTGTTCCCACAGTCAATCCCCACACCTTTGTCCATGTCCGTGGGTCATACATACATGCTCTTTAGTCCCTTCCTCTTCTTTCCACCATTATCCCCGCCTCCCCTCCCCTCTGGCCACTGTCATTCTGTTTCATGTTTCCATGTCTGTGGTTATATTTTGTTCGTTAGTTTTTTTGTTCACTAGATTCTTCTTATAGGTGAAATTATATGGTATTTTTTCACCAACAAGCTAATTTCACTTGGCATAATACTCTCTAGTTCCATCCATGCTGTTGTGAAAGGTGGGGTTCCTTTTCTCTTTCTGCTGTGTAGTCTTTCATTGTGTAAATGTACCACGGTTTCTTTATCCATTCATTTACTGATGGGCATTTAGGCTGTTTCCAGCACTTGCCTATTGTAAATAGCACTGCTGTGAACATAGGGGCGCATTAATTCTTTTGAATTGGTGTTTTGGGATTCTTAAGGTACATGCCCATACCTTGTCATAATTATTTTTGATATCAATTATACACATTCCTAAATATGAGAGGCAGATGCAATGTCAAGTATTCTTTTTTCTTTTCTTTTTCTTTTTTTTCTTTTTTTCCAGTCTCTAGTGTCAAGTATTTGGAATGGACTCACATGAGCAAGTATAAAAGACACATGGACAATAACTAAGGGTGGGGGGTGGAAAGGGGAGGGAAGCGGGGAGCATGGGGTGGGGGGCGGGCAGGGTTGGGATTATAAGACAGAAACCTGTACTTGAACAAGAATTAAATAAAAATTATATTAAAAAAAAAGAAACATTTAATAGTACATTTTTTCTTATTGCTTCTATAGAGAAAATTATTTTTGTAAACTAAAGCAAAAAAATAATATTAGCAAAGAGAATTATCTATAAAGATGTTCATCAGTGTTTTTTACCATAGTGTTATGATTTATTTTTAAAATGTAAAATACTTTAAAAGACCTTCACTTAATTAATATGTTTATGTCATACCTTGCCATAATTATATTAGAAACACATGTCTTACACATTTTATTATTTTTTTAGAATGGTACCTAGGCATTTATTCTTTTATTTCCTTTTTGTCATCACCTATCTGTTAATATCCACATTTCAATTCAATTCTACATAATTTATAAATTAGTCTCATTTTGGCTAAAATAATATACTGCTGGACACCCTGGTATTATTTATAATTATAAAATTATTTTATATAAAATACATGATAAAGTTTAAAAAGTTCTCTTATCAACATTTGAAGCATAGCTAAGTTTAAAAGTTGGTGCCACATACAACTTTATTTTATATATATTTTATTTTAACTACCTTTATCCTTCTAAAAATTGGAGAACATGTATACATTATCAGTTCTTAAACATTCAACAAATATATACGATTTTCATCACATGTGTCATAAAATGACGTGATATATAACAGTACCTCCCTGTCATTTCTCTGACAGGCAGTGAAGTTATGTGAGTTTAATATCTCTTTAAATTTTACATTTCCCCAAGGGATGTAATAGGCAACTGTAGGGCATTGTAAGACAAAATGACTAAATTATAAAGAGTGTGACAGAATGTCATAAAATCTAGTGGACAATTTCAAATTTGGACTTCCCACATAAAAGCAAAGTAAGCTAAAAAAAACCTGAGTGTTTTAGGATCTGTCGACAACCTGTTAAATAAACTTAATCCACCTCTAAAAGAAATCTAAAACTGTGATCAATTTAGAATTGTGTATCATGTTACTGTATTGAGCAAGATAAAATCCTATTTTGAACTGTTCTTTTTTGACAATGTCTATTTCAGTTTATGTTAAATAATTTAAAGTGTCCTTATAAATTTAGCCAAACTGTATAAATCCTGGTCTCATTGCAAGGCAATAGACAAATAGGCACATGTGACCGATGTTTTTTCAACATTAGTTAATAATGAAAATAAAAATATTATAAATATATGATAGTTCACCATTCCCTCTATTTTACTATAAATCACACTTGCATTTAATAACAAAATAATTCTGTATACATATTTATTGAATTTCAAAATTGTAGATTTTATATCTGCTATTAGAGTCAAAGTTTTCTATTTAAACTTTCTTATTATTATTCTCCTACTATTTTATCTTTCATGTTTTCTCCTATTTTTTAAAAAATGTTGCTCTTTTCCTTTAGTGTTTTGGGAGATACATGAAAAATTAAGGCCATATTACAACAAGCAAATATAACTTTCTTTCAAAAAGACAAGATCTTTATCAACTTGCCTATTGCCCTTACCTTGTTTTCATATTTATTAATAAATCTTCTCCATTTTATGCCCATTATATTTTAATTTTTTGCTTTGAAATATACATCATAGTTATAACAGTAATAAGTATTTTATTTTAATTATACATTTTATTAGAAAGATTCATCAAATTTGCTGATATTTTCTGGCTTTAGTGTCTGGTATCTTTATTTTATTGGCATTCAAAGTGCAACTTCTTTATTCAGTACAGTTTCTAGACATATGTGGATGATGCAAATTCTGAGTCTGGCTATCTGAAAGGTTTGCTCTCATATTTAAAAATGAGCTTCTTTACACTGGTCAGAATGGCCATCATAAACAAAGAAACAAACAACAAATGGAGAGGTTGTGGAGAAGAAGGGACCCTAATCTATTGTTGGTGGGATTGCAGACTGGTACAACCACTGTGGAAAACAGTATGGAATTTTCTAAGAAAACTAAAAATGGATCTGCCTTTTGACCCAGCAATTCCACTGCTGGGATTATATTCTGAGAACCCTAAAACACCAATCCAAAAGAACATATGCACCCCAATGTTCATAGCAGCACAATTTACAATAACCAAGAGTTGAAAAAAACCTAGGTGCCCGTCAGTAAATGAATGGATCAACAAACTATGGTACATATACACAATGGAATTCTATGCAGCAGAAAGAAAGAAGGAGCTCCTACCCTTTGCAACAACATGGATGGAGCTGGAAAGCATTATGCTGAGTGAAATCAGCCAGGTGGTAAAAGACAAATACTGTATGATCTCACCTTTAACAGGAACCTAATCAACAAAACAAACAAGTGAGCAAAATATAACCAAAGACACTGAAATAGAGAACAGGGGGACAGCGACTAGAGGGGAGAGGGGAGGGAATTTCAGGGGAAATAGGGGAGAGATTTAGAGGAACAAATATAAAGGATACATGGACAACAACTAAGAAGGGTGGATATGGGAGGGGGGAGTATGGGGGTGGATTGGGATGGGAGTAAAAGGCAGAAAACTCTACTTGAACAATAAATAAATAAAAATGAGCTTCTTGATTATAAATATATGGCTTTAAAATCTTCTTCACATTTACACAATGGAATTCTATGCTGCAGAAAGGAAGAAGGAACTCCTACCCTTTGCAGCATCATGGATGGAGCTGGAAAGCATTATGCTGAGTGAAATCAGCCAGGTGGTGAAAGACAAATACCATATGATATCACTGTTAACAGGAATCTAAACAACAAAACAAACAAGCAAGCAAAATATGACCAATGATACTCAAATATGGAACAGGCTGACAGGGTCCAGAGGGAAGAGGAGAGAGAATCATAGGGGAAAAGGGGAAGGACTCACATGAACAAGTACAAAGGACACATGGACAATAACTAAGGTGGGGAGTGGAAATTGGGGGGAGGTGGGGAGCACTGGTGGGGGCAGGGCTGGGAATATAAGACAGAAAATTGTACTTGAACAAGAATTAAATTAAAAAAAAGAAAAAAATTTTCTTCAGACTTTCATGGCCATTATTCTAATGATCTGTGAGGAGAAAACTGAGGATTAGAAGAGGCAATCACTAACAAAAGAATAAATGCAGACTAAGGAAACTGTACTAAATTCCATTCTAAGTCACTGGGATGACTGGGACAAAAAAAGGATCAACTGAACTGAACATCTTTAGGGAACAACCATAAAAGTTACAGTGTCACATCCTCTGAGAGGAAGGGGAAAAAAGGATAAATAGAGACAAAGAGGAATTTTAAAATAAAGAGAAAGAAAGTAAAAGGTGATCACATCAGAAATTACATAATTTTTAGAGTTCTATGCTGGAGATTCAAATTTGGCAATGATCAGTTTTCAGAATCTAAATCTCAGATGATAACTAAAAGCCACAGGCATGAAAGAAGGTCTAGGTAAAGTATAGGTACAGTGAAAAAAAGTTGCAAAAAAAAGTTTCATTTACTTGAAGAAATGGAGTGGCTGTTCAAAACAAGTTTGAGAGTACATAATTTGTTTGGCTTTGTTTTGTGGGGAAATTAGGGGGAAGGGTTGTCAAGGAACATGTATAAAGGACACATGACCAAAGCCAAAGGAGGTAGGATCAAGGGTGGGAGGTGGGGATGGCTGGGGTTGGGGGGAGTGATGGGGGGGATTGAGACAACTTTATATGAACAACAATTTTAAAAAAATGAAAAAAAAATACTAGAATAGATATACCAGAGTGGATGGTATTTTTTAAAATTTATTTTTATTTCTTTTTCTTTTTCTTTTTCTTTAGAGAGAGAGGAAGGGAAGGAGAGAAACATCAATGTGTGGTTGCCTCTCATGTGCCCCCAAGTGGGGACTTGGCCTGCAACCCAGACATGTGCCCTGACTGGGAATCGAACCAGTGACACTCAGAGTGGGTGGTATCAAAAGTGCATGAATTACTACTCCAACTTCTTGTACAAATACTTCTTCTAAATTTAAGAAAAGGTATAAAATATTTATATTTTGTAATTTCATTGGTCTAAATAACTGATAACATGTTAGACTAATGAAATGAGAAGAAGGCAGTGTAAGAGGAAAGCATAATAAAAATGTGTTTAGGAGTGTAGTAAAGCGTGAAGTAGGTCTAATATATGGTGACATAAGATGATTTGACTTTGGGTGGTAGGCACACAGTGCAATATACAAATGATGTGTCACAGAAGGGTAGACATGAAACATATATAATTTTATTAACCAATGCCACCCCAATAATTTTAATTGAAAAAGTCTTTTACTTATATATAAAACTTTTAGAATATTTAAAATGTAACATTTGCATAAGTAAAAAGTAACCATTTACTGAATATTCACTCTCAGAATTTGCATGATTTCTGAATGTCCTAACAGGTAAGAAAGTAATGTTGCCAAAGATAACTTGCTTGGTCTTTGAAAATTCACTAAAGTTGTTTCAATTTTAGTGTAGTTTGGGGAAAGCCATGCCATATTCAATTCTCAACTAATTGCTCTCTGGAACAGTTCATGGTTTTGTAATATTCTGAGGGAAGAAAGAAGAGAGTCAGAAAAACATGACACCCATTTCTCCTTCTTCAAAGCATTAAAATGCTCAGGGACTTCAGAACTTGATTTTTTTTTTGAGCCAGTCCATCTCAGAGATCAACAGATGAACAGAATGAAGCAGGAGAAAAACATGGGCAAGAACTTTTACTGTGGGTTTCATGAGGAGGAACAGGTAGGTGAGGCTGAATAAACAGGATTAGATGGGCTAGTTTGAATTTTTTTTTTCAGGCTCTGGGTCAGGTAGAGGCAGTCTCTGGTTGTATGGTACCTAGTCCTGGAGTGATGGGGGCAAGGGAGTAGAGGCTCCGAGTGTAAGAGCTTGATAAAGCAAGTGGCTACAGATTGGGCTTTGGATTGGTTGATTTGTGAATCATTTGAATCGTGAAAGGGGTACTTGCTGGTGAGTTCTTTACTATTTCTAACAGTTGGCTAGCTCTGGAAGGTTCATTCTCTAGAGGGTCAGTATTGCCCCATTATATCAAAGCATCAAAAATGTAGAAAATTAAGTCATAATCAATACATATGTATACATATGAGTTAGTATGCACTTATATATTTCTTTGCTCTGTAGCTAAGAGGACCTCAATGAATAATGTCCCAGTAGTAAAAACACACCTGGCATCAAGATCTCGGTTTATAATGCTATCATTCTCCAATAAAAGTAACCAGAAATTCTTGGAGAAAGAGCTGATTCTAAAACTAGAGAAGAAAATATATAAAATAACCCTGGAACATTGTTTAGTACCAAAAAGTAAGGAAGTACACTCACACCTGTAAACCCACACACACACCTGTATAATAGGAGTATCTCATGGGGACACAGGAGCCAAATGAAACAGATTCTAGTGGCCAAAGTTAGAATAACATGAGCAAAACAATTAATAGAGTATTTGATTATAACACAAAATATATAATAAATATCCATGACTTCATATGAATATAAATAAATGATTTTATAAATTCTTAAGTAGTATAAGAGAGACAGATTTCCCAGGGAGAAAAATTTCAAATAATTCATGCAGATGGTCCAACATGAATGATTCCTGACACCTTAAGTGTAGGTTAAGCATAGTGACTTCCTTCCAAAAGATACAATACAGAAATGGGGAAAAGAGTAAGTTTACAATGAAGAATTCTGATGCTATCTCAACCAGGTGATCAAAGTCAATATCAATAGTTTTAATTATGTTGATAGTATGTACTTCAAATATGAAGAGACCTATAATAGCAGCTTAATCTTGAGAAAAACATACAAATTCCAATAGAGATAAATGTTCCTTCTACAAAATCCCTGACCAGTATGCCTTAAAACTGCAAAATCATCAAAATAAGGAAAGTCTGAGAAATTATCACAGCCTATGATGATAGGACAACTAAATGTAATGTAGTATTCTAAATGGGATTCTGGCAGAGAAATCAAATATTAAATAAAAACAAAGAAAATGTTTTTTAAGTATAAATGTTAGTTAATAAGAATGTATTGACATAGGTTCATTAATTGAAACAAATGTATTATACAAATTACTGTAAGATGTTAACAATAGAAGATCTGTGTATAGGGATGGAGAAAGTATATGGGAATATTTAGTATTTTCTTATTAATATTTCTGTTATTATGGAATTCATCTGAAAATAAAGTCTATTCTAAAAAACAGCAAAAAAGGTAACAAAAATTTAAAATATGACAAATAAAACAAAATGAGTCAATAATAACAATAAAATGAATGTTACTTTGCTTTAACAAGCAACTTTCATTTGAATAAAGATAAAAGTAAATGTAAGAAAGTGAACAAGTTTGAAAATTATGGAATGCCAAAAGTTATACTGGGTAGATGCTAACTAAACTTTAAAAAGTATAGCTATACCAATATTAGACTATTTCTCAACATAGTCTACAGTTTTTTGAGTAGGTTAAAAAGAGGTATTTAATATTAATACTGTGCACTAGAAACACAATAATTAAAAACATTGTAGACCTAATAGAATATTTAAAAATTAAAAAAACTATTTTTGATATACCTATTTGTTTCTAATTTTTGCCACATCTGTTATTTTTTTGCTGTATCTTTTTTATTAATTTTACAAGTGTGTATATTATTTTTTTTGCAGTTGGCTCCATTTGATTATCTTTAATCTTTTATTATT
Organism: Sturnira hondurensis; assembly: GCF_014824575.4. Lineage (NCBI taxonomy): Eukaryota > Metazoa > Chordata > Mammalia > Chiroptera > Phyllostomidae > Sturnira > Sturnira hondurensis. Next base: position 11,125,207 of record NW_028092059.1, read on the forward strand.
TTGTGTGCATACAGTCTAGGTTTTCTTTCTGTCTTCTTGAATTGATTACTTTGTTTATTAATTTCTAGGATATGAGATATTTTTAAACCCCAATTAAGATATACATTCTTCTCTCAATAGCAGTGTCTGTATCACAACATTTTTTATGAAGGTCTTTTATTTTATACAGTTTTAAATAGTTGAGTTTATATTAACTCAGGAAGCTTTTCATTGTGTATTTAACTTTCTAGATATAGATTTTAAAACAACAGTTTATTCATTCATTTAAAAGATTGGACATATAGCCTTGGCTGGTATGGCTCAGTGCCAGCCTTGGAATCAAAGGATCGCCAGTTTGATTCCCAGTCAGGGCACATGCCTAGGTTACTGGCCAGGCTCTCAGTGGGGGGTGCTCAAGAGACAACCACAAAGTGATATTTTTCTCCTCTTTGTTCCTCCCTTCCCCTCTCTAAAAATAAATGAATAAATAAAATATTTAAAAAATTGAATATATACCATGTGCCAAGTATTCTACGTCCTAAGAGAATATCAGTGAGAAAAATAGGCATTTGGGCAAGATCAAAGCTCCAAGAAAAATACAACTAAGTGATGAAGAGATAGCCAACCCATCAGATGCAGAGTTCAAAACAATGGTAATCAGGATGCTCATAGAAATTGTTAAGTATGGTCACAACATAGGAAAAAGTAAAGGCTATGTAAAGTGAAATAAAGGAAAATGTACAGGGAACCAACAGCGATGGGAAGAAAACTGGGACTCAAATCAACAGTTTGGAACAGAAGGAAGAAATAAACATTCAACCAAAACAGAACAAAGAAATAGTAAGTAAAAAAAAAAAACACCAAAAAACAAAACAAGGAAAGACTTAGGAATGTCCAGGACAACTTTAAATGTTCCAACATCTGAATCATAGGGGTATCAGAAGAAGAAGAAGAGAAGAGGAAGATCAAGAAATTGAAAGCTTATTTGAAAACATAATGAAGGAGGACTTCCCCAGTCTGGCAAAAGAAATAGTCCAGGAAGTCCAGGAAGCTCAGAGAGTCCCAAAGAAGTTGGACCCAAGAAGGAGCACACCAAGGCACATTATAATTACATTAGCCAAGACCAAAATGAAGGAGAGAATCCTAGAAGCAGCAAGAGATAAGGGGACAGTCACCTACAAAGGAGTTCCCATCAGACTGTCAGCGGATTTCTCAAAAGAGACCTTACAGGCAAGAAGGGGCTGGAAAGAAGTATTCAAAGTCATGAAAGGCAAGGACCTACCTCTATCCAGCAAACCTTTCATTTAGAATGTAAGGGCAGATAAAGTGCTTCCCAGATAAAGTCAAATTTTAAAAGAGTTCAGCATCACCAAGCCCTTATTATATGAAATGTTAAAAGGACTAATCTAAGAAAAAGAAGAAGATAAAAAATCTGAACAGTAAAATTACAACAAACTCACAACTACCAACAACTGAATCTAAAAAAATAAAAACAAAAATGAATGAATCAAACTAGAACAGGAACAGATTCACAGAAATAGAGATGACATGGAGGGTTATAAATGAGGAGAGGGTTATAAATGGGGAGATGGTTATAATGGGAGAAATTGCACTGGGAACAAGAAGCATAAGTGATAGGTACAAAATAGACAGGGGGAAGCTAAATTTAGTATGGGAAATGGAGAAGCCAAAGAACATGTATGTACAACCCATGGACATGAACTAAGGTAGGTGAATGATGGTGGGAGGGGAAATAAAGAGGAGGAAAAAATAGGACAACTGTAATAGCATAATTAATAATGTACATTTAAAAAAGAAAAAAAACAGAACAAACTGACAGTAATCAGAGGTGAGGTGGGAGGGGATAATGGAGGGAAAAGGAGGAATGGCTACCAAAAAACATGTATAAAGGACACATGGACAAAGCCGAAAGTGGGTAGGATCAAGGGTGGGAGGTGAGGATGGCTGGGGTGGGAAGGAGTGGTGTGGGGAAAATAGAGACGAGTGTACATGAACAACAAAAAATATATTTAAAAAAGAAAATAAAGTAAAAATTTTAAATATGAAGTAAAATAAGAATTATAACTTTAAAAAGATACAAGTTGAAGCATATACCATTTTCATGGATAGGAAGGAAAAAATAGGCAAATTTCTCTGATTTTTTTAACCTTGTAATTTATTATATTTAGTTTATTTTCTTATAGTTGACTTCTGATTTAATTATTGTCACATAATAGGATCTATACAAAATTTTTAAATTTTAGGTTGAAAAATTGTATTTAGACTTTTATGTTCAATTTTTCTAAGGGTTTCATATTACCTTGAAAATAATGTATTTTCTTGGTTGTATATACATTTTTGTAATATTGGTTCAAATTCTCTGAAATATATTATTGGTATCTTGATGGGAATTGTGATGATTGTATTAATCGCTTTGAGTAGCATGAACATTTTAATGATGCTGTTTTCCTGTATACAAACCCACTATATGCTTCCACTTATTTTTACCTTCTTCAATTTCTTTCTTCAGTGTATTATAATTTTACAAGAACAAGTCTTTTACATCCTTGTTTAAATGTATTCCTAGGTATTACTTTTTGATGCAACTGTAAATGGGATTGTTTTCTTAGTTTCACTTTTTGATCATTATTGGTGAATAAAAATCCAACTGATTTCTGGATTTGTATTTTTTATATTTCTAATTTACTGAATTCATGTATCAATTCTAGTAGATACATGATAGTCTCTAGGGTTCTCTGTATACAGTATGATGTCAACTGCAAATAATGACAGTTTTAGTTCTTCCTTTGTGATTTGGTAGTCTTTTACTTCTTTTTCTTGTCTTAATTCTCTTAATTCTGTGGCTAGGACTTCCAGTATTATGTTAAGTAAGAGTGGTGAAAGTGGACATCCTTATTTTTGTTTCTGATATTAAATGAAATGTTTGTAGTATTTGCCCATTGGTATGATGTTGGCTGTGGTTTTATCATATAAGGCCTTTTTTGCATTGAGATATGTTCCCTCTATTTCCACTTCTCTGAGGTTTATATTTTAAATGGGTACAAGATTTTATCTAATGCATTTTCTGTACTATTTTTTAAAATATATTTTATTGATTATGTTATTACAGTTGTCCCATTTTCCCCCTTTATTCCCCTCCTACCCACATTCCCCCCTTTAGTTCATGTCCATATGTCATACTTAGAATTTTTTAGCTTCTACATTTCCCATACTATTCTTACACTCCCCGCCTATTTTCCACCTACCATCTATGTTACTTATTCTCTGTACCTTTTCCTCTTCTCTCCTCCTCCCACTCCCCTGTTGCTAACCCTCCATGTGATCTCCATTTTTGTGGTTCTGTTTCTGTTCTAGTTGTTTGCTTAATTTTTTTTTTTTGTTTTAGGTTGGGTTGTTGATAGTTGTGAGTTTGTTGTAATTTTACTGTTCAGATTTTTTATCTTCTTCTTTTTCTTAGATTAGTCCCTTTACCATTTTATATAATAAGGGTTTGGGGATGATGAACTCTTTTAAATTTGACTTTATCTGGGAAGCGCTTTATCTGTCCTTACATTCTAAATGGAAGGTTTGCTGGATAGAGCAATCTTGGATGTAGGTCCTTGCCTTTCATGACTTTGAATACTTCTTTCCAGCCCCTTCTTGCCTGTAAGGTCTCTTTTGAGAAATCAGCTGATAGCCTTATAGGAACTCCTTTGTAGGTGACTGTCTCCTTTTCTCTTACTGCTTTTAAGATTCTGTCTTTATCTTTAATCTTGGGTAATGTAATTATGATGTGCCTTGGTGTGTTCCTTCCTGGGTCCAACTTCTTTGGGACTCTCTGAGCTTCCTGAACTTCTTGGACTATTTCCTTTGCCAGACTGGGGGAGTTCTCCTTTATTATTTGTTCCAATAACTTTTCCATTTGTTGCTCTTCCTCTTCTCCTTCTGGTATCCCTATAATTTGGATGTTGGAACATTTAAAGATGTCTAGGAAGTTCCTAAACCTCTCCTTATTTTTTTAATTCATGTTTCTTCATCCTTTTCAGATTGGATGTTTATTTCTTCCTTCTGGTCCATTCCATTGATTTGATTTCAAGTTTCCTTCACATCACTGTACATTTTCCTTTTTTTCACTTAGTGTAGCCTTCATTTTTTTTCATCTAATTTGCAACCAAATGCAACCAATTCTGTGAACATTCTTATCATCAGTGTTTTGCACTGTGCTTTTAATAGGTTCGCTACCTCTTGATTGCTTACTTGTATTTATTCTGGAGCTTTTTAAAATATGTTTTATTTACGTATCTTTAGAGGGGGAGGGAAGGAGAGAAATATTAATGTATTGTTGCCTCTCGTGTGTCCTTTACTGGGAACTGGCCTGCAACCCAGGCATGTGCCCTGACTGGGAATCGAAGCGCAATCCTCTGGTTCGCAGGCCCGTGCTCAATCTGCTGAGCTACACCAGCCAGGGCTATTTTGGAGCTTTGATCTGTTCTTTCATTTGGGCCATTTATTTTGTCTCAGAGATCATCTTACATAGTGAGGGGCAGAGCCTTAGGTGTTCACCTGTGTGGGGCAACCCAGTCCCTGAGTTGTGACGCTGTATGTGGGCGAGGGATCTGAGCAGGAACAATGGTGCTTGCTCTGCTCCCTGCCAAATTTCGGCCACTTTCCCTGCTTCCTCTAAGTGAATCGGGTCCTTCTGGTTCTGATTCCCATGTGGGTGGGTTTGTGTATGTTCTAGGACCCTGTGGGTCTCTCCAACAAACTTTCCTGTGAGACTGGAAGTTTCTCCTGGCACTTCAACCCCAACAATTGTTTTCAATTGGCATTATTTCCCCTTGCTGTCATGCTCACTTTGGGGTCTGTCTCACTTTCCGGTTTTGGCTGGTTTATCAGCATATGAATGTGGGACCATCAGGCCCACCAGTTGCCTTATGCACCATGCCCCTCCAAAATTAGCTGCCTTGCTGGGTCCACCAGCTGTTGCCTTGTGCACCTAGGTCTGCCAGGTAAAGCTTTGCTGTGACCCTCTCTGCCTGGCCACCTGACTCCACCCTTCCTACCAGTCTGGATGAATATGTCTACTTTAACTCATTGGTTGTCAGACTTCCATACAGTTCAATTTTCTGTTGGTACTGGTTGTTTTTTGTTTCTAAATTGTTGTCCTTATTTTAGTTGTGCAAAGAGGCACAGTGTGTCTACCTATGCCTCCTTCTTGGTCAGAAGTTGCATTTCCTGTACTATCGTTATGATCATATGCTTTTTATTCTTCAATTTGTTTATGTGGTATGTGACATTTATTGATTTGCAGTTATTGGACCAACCTTGCATCTTTGGAATAAATCCCACTTGTTAATGTATTGCTGGATTCAGTTTACTAATATTTTGTTGAAAACTTTAGCATCTATGTCCATCAGGGATATTGGCTAATACTTTTCTTTTGTGTAGTGTCTTTATCTGGTTTTTGAATTAGAATAATGCTGGCCTCATAAAATGAGTTTGGAGTTCTTCCCTCCTTTTAAATTTTTTAGAGTAGTTTGAGAAGAATAGGTGTCAGTTCTTTGACTGTTTGGGGAAAAATCACCTGTGAATTTATTTGGTCCACAACTATTTTTTGTTGGGAGGGTTTTTTTTTTAAATTACTCCTTCAGTTTTACTAGTTGTGATTTGCTCATTCAGAATCTCTGATATTTTTTTATTCAATTTTGGAATAGTGTATGTTTCTAGTAATTTGCCTGTTTCTTCCAGATTGTGCACTTTTGGCATTTAGTTCATATATTCTAATAAATTTTTCTATTTTTAGCTTATTTTTTTATCCTGTTTCATTTCTGATTTTGTCTACTTTGGTACTTTCTCTTTTTTCCTTTTAAAAATATTTTATTATTTATTTTTAGAGGTAAGGGAAGGGCGAGAGAAAGAGAGAGAAACATCAGTGTGTCGTTGCCTCTCACATGGCCCCACTGGGGACCTAGCCAGCAACCCAGGCATGTGCCCTGATTGGAAATTGAATTATCAACCCTTTGGTTTGCAGCCTGTGCTCAATCCACTGAGCTACATCAGCCAGGGCCTTTCTCTTTTTTCTTTGATGAATCTGTCTAAGAGTTTGTCAATCTTGTTTATCTTTTCACAGAACCAACCAGTTCCTGGTTTCATTGATCTTTTGTATTGTTTTATTTAGAGTCTTTCTTGTTTATTTCTCTGATCTTTATTATTTTCTTTTTCTACTCACTTTGGACTCTTGTTCTTTTCTAGCTACTTTAAGTATAAAATTAGATCGTTTGTTTGTATTTTTTCTTTTTATTTGAGATATGTCTATAATCCTTTCCATTTCCCTCTTAGGACTGCTTTTACTATGTCCCATAAATTTTCATTTGTTTCAGGGTATCTTCTGATTTCTTTCATCGCCTTATTGTTAGTTCATTAATTGTTTAGTAACATGTTATTTATCCTAAATATCTTTGTGTGCTTTTCAGGTTTTTTTTTTTGTGCTTGATCTAGTTTTATACTCTTATGGTCAAAAAAGATTGTTGATATTATTTAAATCTTTTTAAATATATTGAGGGTTGGTTTGTATTCTAACATATGGCTATCTTAGAACATGTTCCATGTATTCTTGAAAAGAATATATATTCTGCTACCTTGCAGTGAAATACTCTGAAGCTATCAATTAAAAGTAACTAATTTAGTGTGTTATTTAAAGACACCATTTTCTTATTAATTTTCATTTTAGTATATCTATCCATTGATGCCAATGGGGTGTTAAAGTCTCCCACTATGACTGTATTACTGTCTATCTCTCTCCCTTTATATCTATCAAGATTTGTTTTACATAGTTAAGTGTTCCTACGTTGGGTGCATTAATATTTACAAGAATTATATCCTCTTTTTAGATTGCTCCATTTATCATTGTAAAGTATCCTTCTAGGTCTGTTAGTATAGTTTTTGTTGTAAAGCTTATTTTATCAGACATAAGTATTGCTACCCCAGTTTTATTTATTTCTATTTACATGAAATACCCTTTTCCATCCCTTCATGTTTAGTCTAAGCTTATCTTGTTTTCTAAGGTGGGTCATTTGTACACAGGATATGTATGGGTCTTGTTATACATTCAATTACCCTATGTCTTTTGATTGGTGCACGTAAGCCATTTAAATTTAAGGTGATAATTGATAGGTATGAGTATATTACCATTTTATTCTTAATCTTATTTGTATTCTTATTCTTAAAGCAGACCCTTTAACTTCTTGTAATATAGGTTTGGTACTAACAAACTCTTATAGCTTTTTCCTTTCTGGGAATCTCTTTACTTCTTCTTCAAATTTATTTATTTAAATTGTCACCTGAGGTTATCTTTATTGATTTTTTTAGAGAGAAAGAGAAAACATTGATGTAAGAGAGAGATACTGTTTGGTTGTCTCTTTTATGTGCTCCAACCCAAGATCCAACCCACACCCTAGGTTTGTTCTCTACCAGAAATCAAACCTGCAAACTTTTCGTGCATGGGATGACACTCCAACCAACCTGACTGAGTAACCCAGTCAGGGCTCTCCTTTGATTTTAAATGATAGTCTTTCTGGATAAAGCAGTCTTGGTTGTAGGTTCTTTTTTGTCAAACTTTGAATATTTTATGCCTATCCATTGTGGCCTGAAATGTTTCTGTGGAGAAATCAGCTGTCAGTCTAATGGGAGCTCCATTGTAGGTAACTTTCTCTTTTAAGATTCTCTCTTTGTCTTTAATCTTTGCCATTTAAAGAAATATTTATTTATTTATTTTTGGAGAGAGAGGAATGGAAGGAGAAAGGGAAGGAGGGAAACATCAGTGTGTAGATACCTCTCACAAGCCCCCAAGTGGGGACCTAGCCCACAACCCAATTATGTGCCCTGACTGGGAATCAAACGGATGACTCTTTGGTTTGCAAGCTGGGACACAATCCAGTGAGCCACACCAACCAGAGTAATCTTTGCCATTTAAAATACAAGTCCCAGGATAGGCACAGCAGTCTTGAGAGAAATAATAAAATTGTAGAAATTATGCTACCTGATATCAAACTATATTACAAGGCCATAGTAATCAAAACAGTGTAATACTTGCATAAACACAGACAGACTATTTTAAGAGAATGGAGAATCAAGAAATAAACCTTTATAACCAATTAACATTTGACAAAGAGAGGAAGAACAAACAATGTGGTAAAGATAGTATATTCAATAAATGTTGGAAAAAATGGATAGATACATGAAAAAAATGAAACTAGGCCATCTTCTTAAACCATACACAAGAATAAGCTCAAAATCAATAAAAGACTTAAACATAAGTTGTGAAACCACAAAAATTCTAGTGGAAACATAGGCAGTAAAATCCTAGATATTTCATGTAACAATATTTTTTTCTAATACATCTCCTTAGGCAAGGAAAACAAGATAAAAAATAAACAAATAAGACTACTTTAAACTAAAATATTATTGTGCACAGCAAAGGAAACAATCAACAAAATGGAAAGACCTTAGTGAATGGAAGAACATACTTACCATGATACATCTATTAAGGGGCTAATACCCCCAAATTATTAAGAATGTTTAAAAAATAACAACAAAAATAAAAAAATAATTAAAATATGGCAACAGATCTAAATGGACACTTCCCAAAAGAGGACATATAGATGACCAATTAACATATTTAAAGATATCAGTGTCGCTCATCATCAGAGAAATGCAAAGTAAAACCATAGTGAGATATCACCTCATACCTGTCAGAATAACTATCATCAATAAATTATTAACCAAGTGTTGTTAAGAATGTGGAGAAAAGGGAACCATTGTGCTCTGTTGGTGGGAATGTAGATTGGTACAGTCACTGTGGAAAGCAGTAAGGAGATTCTTTTAATAAAATAAAAATGGAGCTGACTTATGACTCGGTTATTCTAATTCTGGGAATATATCCAAAGAAATCTGAAACACTAATTTATAAGTGTATATACACCCTTCTATTCATTGAAGTGTTATTTACAGGAGCCAAAATTTGAAAAAAGCTCTTCTTATCCAGTAGATGACTGGATAAAAAAAGCTGTGGTACAGTTACACAATGGAATAGTACTCAGCCATAAAAAGGAGCTTCTACACTTTGCTACAGCATAGATGGACCTGAAGAGTGTTATTCTAAGTCAAATAAATCAGCTAGAGAAATATAGGTACTGCATAATTTCACTCATTTGTGGAATTTAATGAAAATAAACTAACAAAATAGAAACAAACTCATAGATACAGAGAGAACAGAGTGACAGTTATCAGAGGGCAGGGAGTTTAGGAGGCTAGGTAGAAAAGTCAAAAGGGATTAAGCCAAAAAAAAAAAAGTAAGTCATAGACAGAGACAACAGTATGATGATTGCCAGAGGGTAAAGGGGGTGGAGAAAGGTAGAAGAGAGTAAACGGAGGATAAATGGTGATGGAAGGATACTTGACTTGGGGTGGTAAACACACAATGCAATATACAGATGATGTCTTATATAACTGTGCCTCTGAAACCTATATAATTATATTAACCAATGTCACTTCAATAAAGTTAATAAAGACAAAAATGTGTGTTTTCTGCTTGTTTGGTACAATGCTGGAATTAGTTGACTGAGTTGTTTGAATATTCTGTAGGTTATGAAATTTTTGATCTGCTTGATGTAGAAGTTTCTGAGAAAGATGCACATATACAATTTATCTGCCAATGCTGTGGTAGATGTTCTAGAAAATATAGTTTGAAGGAAAGACTAAAATGGACAACAGGTGAGTGAAAATTCAACAGGGATAGGAAATAATAACTGATGCCAATTGATATGTTATCAAAGTGAATAATTCTTTATGTCGAGCCTCAAAGATAAGCAGCTCAACTACAGAATATATGTGCTCAGGATAGAGAATTTCTGTGGATCAGCCATGGTTTAGATTATCCCATCACTGAGTACATGTCATGAATTAAATTATATTCTCCCAAGTTCGTATGTTGAAATCTTGGTACCCAGTGTGATTATATTTGGAGAAAGGGCTTTTAGGAAGGATTTAAGGAAGAGTCCTCAAGAGTGTATATACACAGAAGACAAGCCACGTGGAACACAGAGAGAAGGCAGCTGTTTGCAAACTAAGGAGAAAGGCCTTAGTAAATAAAACCTGCTGACACCTTGATTTTGGACTTCCAGCCTCCAGGACTGTGAGAAAATAAAATGTTGTTGTTTGAGTAACCCAACCTGTGGTGTTCTGTTGTGGAAGCCCTAGAAGACTAATATAATAAAGAGAGGAATCTTCCAAACTTTTATCTGTCTCTTTAATCTATGGGTTGAAGTTTAGCCCATTAGGTATTTGCATCACTGTGCTTAAAGATTGTGTTATCCCTTGGACAGAAGCTCAAGGTGTCATATCCTACACTCATTGGTAGAGTTTCAAGCCTAGAAATGCATTAGAGCTAGAAATCCTAGGTGTGTAGCTGGTTGGTTGAGATATGTAAGTAGCCAAAAGTGTGTGACTGGGACTTTCACTGAAAGTGACTACTTGGCATTGCATATGCCAGTGTGTTATAGAAAGTGAGTGACACTGTGAATTTGAAGACATCCTTAAGATATGTGTTCTATATAATAAGATAGTGGGGAAATTAATAACTAAACTCAGACCATCTTAACAGGAATATCATATGTAGACATTTTATTCTCTTTTCTCTTGTCTTTAATTTTATTTTACTTCAATGAATGTACATATCTCTCAGATAAACAATAGATTCTTGGGATAATCTAGTTTAACACGTTCACTTTAAGAGTGAGAAAACTCAGGTGCACAGATGTGATATTTCTTGGTTAGTGTGTTGAAACTAAGGGGTTTGCTTTACCTAATTTACTTACCCTTGGGATTTGGTCCTTAATTTGTAAAATCCAAGGAATTTCCCATTATTTCATGCTTGTGCTCTATGAGAATATATCAGTAAAAGATAATATGAGATGTGTCATGAAAAGCTGTAACGTTTCAGATGGCACATAAGTTGATCTATTTACTTTTGCTTCCCAAATATGGTCGCTGATATAACAAAACTTGAACAGAATAAGGTGTTCAGTATAAAAGGTAAAGCTGTGAAGTCAACTTCAAAGTTGGCAGTTGAAACCACTCACTTCCTCACACTGAATTGTGAAGGTCAGTTACCAGAGAGAAAAACATCAGGTGAGGCTTAGATTTAGTGTAACAATGCTTTAGCTGGCATTGGGTAACCAGATTAATAAACTTGCCTTACTGGCTCTTTTGTCATCTATTTTTCTGAAAAAGCATATTAAATTCCAGTATGTTTCATTTTAATTTTTTAGAAAAACATGTTTTTATTTTATTTCAGTTCTTTCAGAAATAACATTTCTACTTTTGCTCAATGACACAGTATTGAACCCTGAAAGTGAATGCATTTAAAATTATTTTATTTTATTGTTGTTCAATTGCAGTTGTTGTTCTCAACTGCCCTGCCCCCTTACAGTCAAACCCCATCCTCTTGTCCTTGTCCGTGGGTCCTTTATACATGTTCCTTGACTAGACTCTTGCCCTTCTTTCCCCTATTATCCTGCTCACCCCCTTTGGTCACTGTCATTTTTTCTGTATTTCCATGTCTCTGATTGTATTTTGCTCATTTGTTTATTTTGTTCATTAGGCTCCAATTATAGGTGAGATCATATTTGTCTTTCACCACCTGGCTTATTTCACTTAGCATAATACTTTCAAGTTCCATCCACGCTCTTGCAAAAAGTAGGAGTTCTTTCTTTATTTCTGTTGCATAGTACTTCATTGTGTATATGTAACACACAAGTGCTGGTAAGGATGTGGAGAGAAGGGAACCCTAGTGCACTGTTGGTGGGAATGCAGACTGGTGCAGCCACTGTGGAAAATAGTGTGGAATTTCCTCACAAACTAAAAATGGAACTTCCTTTTGATCCAGTGATCCTGCTACTGTGATTGTATCTTAAGAATCCTGAAATACCAATTCCAAAGGACCTATGCACCTCAATGTTCATAGCAGCATTATTTACAATAACCAAGCACTGTAAATAGCCTGAGTACCCATCAGTTAATAAGTAGATTAAATTACAGTATGTTTTAATTAAGATAAAATAACATGATTATTTGAAAAGTATAGAAATCAGAAAGACTAACATGATTTTAAAAAATAGTCATTACAAATTTAAACTTGGGAAATATGTTTTAAAGCATCTAGATTGACAAAATTGTAAGAGTATGATGCCATTTTGGAGTACTGAGCTTTAAAATAAAAGTAATCAACAACATTAATTCATATTAAGTGTTTGAAAATAATACAAGAGCAAAATTACAAAAGCCACTCAGATTTTTTTTTTTGCCTTTGCAAATAGAAGTAAACATTGCTGTCTCTTGTTTTAATGCCTGGTGAAAAAGTGATAGCTTGCAGTTCATCCAGAATCGCTCATATGCAATCAGTAGACATGATGCCTTATGTGACAGCTCTTCATTTAGTTTAATTTACTATAACTCACATGTATTAATATCCTAGTAAGCTCCCTGGTGTCCCATTTCTGGCAGTATGTGTGTCTCATTTTCTCTGTATGGGATTCCCTTGTGAAATATTTGGGAGCTCTATCACAGAAAGCACTGGGAAGCCAAGGATGCTGCTTGGAGTATATTTTTACGTGGTTGACTATGTAATTTGTTGCTCAAAGGTAATAACAGTATAGTTTGGACAAAATGTTGCAATATATATATTGTAAAATTTAAAATAGCATATTGTACTGAAAATAATGCCATTGAATGAATGTACTACCTTTCGTTTTCCTTACTATATTCTATTCCTAGACCTTACAAATATTTATTAAGTTCATACTATATATTCATATATTGCAGTGGCATCTGTTTTAGAGATCCAAAACAGAAGACAAGAGATTTCATTTTCACCAGTATGAGTAAATAAATACCTCCTACTAAAAAAATGATGGATGCTTGGCAAACTATAAAGGATTCTCATGACTATAAGTAAATGATAAGATGGCTCATGAATTTTTAGTCTATGCAATAGATTATATTATATTAATATTATCATTTATTTTTAATACAAAAATTTATGTCAATTTGTTCCCTAGTGCCCTCTTGAATTTGGCTCTGTGTCCTTTTGGTTTCTCTCTATCATTCTTTGCATACTTCCTTATTGAAGACAGAATAAAACTTTTCAGTCATATTTGTTAATTTCTGTACCCCAGCTATGGAATCATTTTTTTCTCCAAAAATGCTCATAATCTTTAGTGAGAAATGGTATTTGGAAACCAAGATTAGAGTGTTTGTTGTGCTCATTGCTACCTGTATCGTCATTACTTCTAGGCCCTCTTAAAGGGCAGAGAAAGGGAATGTGACATAAATCAATTGCATATCTATCCAAATATTTTTTTCTTTTTCCTAAAACCATGAGTTTTTTCTGATATTTCAAATTCCCAAAAGTAAGACACTGGGTTCTCATTATTGTCAATATGTTTACTCATTTGCTCAAACCTAGAACTCACAGAAAGTAGTTTCAAAATGGCTAACCCATATTAATACAAAAACAAATGCCATATTTGTTTACCATTCTCTTTTTGTGGAATATATATATCTTAATAATTCAGTTCAAGACTTTTCCCCCTAAAACAAACAAGTCATTAACTGGTAATTCCAACACTAGAGCCACTTTGAAGTTGACATCAATTACTTTTTCCTCTTTGGAATTAGTCACGTATTTCTGATTATTTGTATGCCAAGATTTTGAATACAACTTGAAAAAATTTAAATATTACATTGTGAGTTTATTGCTTCTATTATCCTCTGGAGGTTGTTAATTTTTATTTTTCTTTCTTTCTTTTTCTTTTAGCAGACAATCAACTTGATTCAATTTAGACCTCAAGCCTATGTGACTTTCTGTGGACAATGGTTGTAATGTCATTTCAATTTTCACACTCTCTTTTAATGTCTCAGTTTTATTTTGCTCATGTTCCTCTCAGTGGCCACACTGGGTTGTGAGCTGTAGTTTATTTTTTGATCTAGTTATTACCATGTTTTGTATTGCTTTGTGTTAATTTTGCATATATCCAGTTTAGAAATGAACAAATCTAGTTCTTTTTTCTTTACCAGTTCATGTATAGAATTAGGACATTCTTTTTTAAAATTTTAATTGTTGTTCAAGTACAGTTTTCTGTCTTTTACTCATCCCAACCCACCCCCAGAGTGCTCCCCCCTTCCCTCTTATTTCCAACCCCCTTAGTTTTTGAGAATTAGGACATTCTTTAATTGAGATCACTTCTGACATTTTCCTCACCCTATTCAGCCCACAGGATACTTCTTTTCTTAATTTCCTGGCTAAAAAAAATAATGTTTTTTCAAAAACTTAGTTCCTATCGCAACTCAGTTCCACACTCTTGGGTCACCCTCACGGCAAGCAGCAAGAGAAAAGAGAACAAATAAATTCAGAGGGATTCCTCTGAAGTATTTGGACAGGTTATGCTTTTTCCTAGTTTCCCTGGCCAGGCAAGTATGTTTTCCCTCAAGATGCTTTTATGCTTTTTCACTTCGATCTTGCTATGCAACTGTAGATCCATAATGCCCTCAAGGTAGAAAACTGGGGGGAAAAATTTCCTGCTAATCATCTGTTCATTTTTCTTAGATCACCCTTCCTAATGGTTTTACATACATTTTGTATTTAAAATTGTATAAATATTTTCAAAAACTCTTTTGGTTTGGTTACTTTTCTTAGATGTTTTTAATTGTTATATAAGTGAAATTTTATGCATCTCTAAAATTTTGTGTGATGTATTTCATTATTATTTGCTTCAAAATATTTAATTTGTCTTGTATTTTTTTCTGTGATCCATGGTTTATTCAGGTATATGCTGTTTAATAATTATATTTGAAACATTTTGAATATATCATTACATTTGTTAAATATTTTCATTATGACAATATTACAGATTTTCATTTTTTATTCTCAACCAAGGACATCTTTTCATTGCTTTTTAGATAGAGGGAGAAAAGGAAAATGGAAAGGAGAGAGAGAAACAGTGAAGAAAGAGAGAGAGAAACATCAATTCATTGCCTCCCATATGTGCCAAGACCAAGATCAAACCTGCAACCTAGGTATATTCCCTGATGGGGAATCAAACCCACGACCTTCAGTTATGCTACAATGCTCCAGCCAACTGTGCCATGCTGGCCAGGGCCACATTCACATTTTTATAATTGTATATTTCTTTATGTTCTTGAACAGACTTCTATTGATTTCTTTAAACCCATTGTGAAATTTTACATTTGAGTCCTTTCTAGTTTGGTTCTTATTGGCCCCCTTTTTTTCCAACTGAGATTGTCATGTATGTTTATAAATCTAGTAATTTTTGAGTGACTGCTGAGTGTTTTAAACAATGTTTTAGAAACTTTGTATAATCTTTTTAAAGTGTACTATTTTCTATCTATATTTTAAAAATTGGCTAATCTGAAACTTAATCATTACCTACTTAAAAAATAGGTAAAATTTCTGCTCAGTTTTCAGCCTTCCAGCTATGTCATTTCACCTTGAAATTTCTCACATGTGTGCACAGGTTAGGAATCAGAAAAGAATTTAAGTGGCATTTATATGTCGCTTTTATGGCTTCTCCTTCTGTGCCTATCTTCTGGGATTTCTTCCTTAATTTCCCATCCATTTAAGGAATTCTAAATTTGATCTTTGTTTCCTAAGACCAAGGACTGTGACTTTTTACTTGAGTTTTGTCTATCCTGAACTGCTCCAACTAGAGAACATCCTCAGGTGAAGAGCTGAATAAATGCAAGTCCTCTTACTACAGTGACCCTTTTCAAGGGTCAGGCTCTCTTATGTTGGCCTTCATTTAGTCACTCTTCTGTATTTAATTAGAAGAACACTTATTTAAGAACACTTAAATCTTCCACACTTATTATTACTAGAATAAGTGTGGAAGATTTATTTATTTTATTTTTTATTTAATTATTTTTCCAGTACAGTTTTCTGTATTTTACTCTCATCCCAGCCCACCCCCCATGCTCCCCACCTCCCTCTCCTATCCACCCCCCTTAGTTGTTGTCCATGTATCCTTTATACTTGTTCCTGTAAATCCTTCCCCTTTCTCCCCTGAAATTCCCTTCCTCTCCCCTCTGGTCCCTATCCCCTTGTTCTCTATTTCAGTGTCTCTGTTTTTACTTTGCTTGCTTGTTTGTTTTGTTGTTTAGTTTCCTCTTAAAGGTGAGATCATATGGTATTTGTCTTTCAACACCTGGCTTATTTCACTCAGCATAATGCCCTCCAGTTCCATCCATAATGTTGCAAAGGTTAGGAGCTCCTTCTTTCTTTCTGCTGCATAGAATTCCATTGTGTATATGTACCATAATTTCTTGATCCATTCATTTACTGATGGGCACCTAGGTTGTTTCCAGTTCTTGGCTATTGTAAATTGTGCTGCTGTGAACATTGGGGTGCATATGTTCTTTTGGATTGGTGTTTTAGGGTTCTCAGAATATAATCCCAGCAGTGGAATTGCTGGGTCAAAAGGCAGGTCCATTTTTAGTTTTCTGAGAAAATTCCATACTGTTTTCCATAATGGTTGTACCAGTCTGCAATCCCACCAACAATAGATTAGGGTCCCCTTTTCCTCACAACCTCTCCAGCACTTGTTGTTTGTTTCTTTGTTTATGATGGCCATTCTGACTGGTGTAAAGTGGTACCTCATTGTGGTTTTAATTTGCATCTCTCTCATGGTTAGCGATATTAGGCATCTTTTCATGTGTCTCTGGATCCTCTGTATGTCCTTGGAGAAGTGTCTGTTCAAGTCTTTTCCCCATTTTTTAATTGGGTTGCTCGTCTTTGAGTAGAGTCGAGTGAGTTCTTTGTATATTTTGGAGATTCAACCTTTGTCTGAGGTATCATTGGCAAATATGTTTTCCCATACAGTTGGTTTTCTGTTTATTTTAATACTATTTTCTTTTGCCACACAGAAGCTTTTAATTTTGATGAGATCCCAGTTGTTTATTCTTTCCTTTATATTCCTTGCTCTAGGGGACATTATCAGTAAAAATATTGTTGCGTGAAATATCTGAGATTTTTCTGCCAATGTTCTCCTCTAGGACTTTAATGGTTTCATGGCTTATATTTAAGTCTTTTATCCACCTTGAATTTATTTTGATGTAAGGTGTAAGTCCGTGCTCAAGTTTCATTTTTTTGCAGGTAGCTGTCCAATTCTCCCAACACCATTTGTTGAAGAGGCTATTTTTACTCCATTATATGTTACTGCCCCCTTTGTCAAATATTAATTGACTGTAGAGGATTGGGTTTATTTCTGGGCTCTCTGTTCTATTCCATTGGTCTATATGCCCGTTTTTATGCCAGTACCAGGCTATTTTGATTACAGTGGCCTTGTAATACAGTTTGATATCAGGTATTGTGATCCCTCCTACTTTGTTCTTCTTTCTCAACATTGCAGCTGCTATTCGGGGTCTTTTATGGTTCCATATAAGTTTTTGAAGTGTTTGTTCTATGTCTGTGAAATATGCCATTGGTACTTTAATAAGGTATTGCACTGAATCTATAAATTGCTTTGGGTAGTACGGATATTTTGATGATATTAATTATTCCAATCCAAGAACACAATATATGTTTCCATTTGTTTGTGTCTTCCTTGATTTCTTTCTTCAGTGTTGTGTAGTTTTCTGCATACAGGTCTTTTACCTCCTTGGTTAGGTTTATTCCCAGATATAGTTTTTGCTATATCAAATGGGATTTTTTCTTGATTTCTGCTTCTGCTGATTCATTGTTAGTATATAAAAAGGCCTTTGATTTCTGGATATTGACTTTGTAACCCACTGATTTGCCAAATTCATTTATTAGTTTGAGCAGTTTTTTGGTAGGGTCTATAGGATTTTCCATGTACATTATCATGTCATCTGCGAACAATGACAGTTTTGTTTCCTTGTTTCCAATTTGGATGCCTTTTATTTCCTTTTCTTGTCTGATCACTATGGCTATAACTTCCAATAATATATTGAGTAGAAGTGGTGAAAATGGACATCCTTGTCTTGTTCCTTATCTTAGTGGAAAAGATTTTAGTTTTTGCCCATTGAGTATGATGTTGGCTGTAGGTCTCTCATATATGGCCTTTATTATATTGAGGAATGCTCCCTCTATTCCCACTTTGTGGAGTGCTTTTATCATAAATGGGTGTTGTACCTTATCAAAAGCTTTTTCCAAATCTATTGATATGACCATGTGATTTTTGTCTTTGCTTTTGTTTATGTGGTGTATTACATTTACTGATTTGCGTATATTGAACCATCCTTGCATCCCTAGGATGAATCCCACTTGGTCGTGGTGTATGATCTTTTTGATGCATTGTTGGATTCAATTTGCCAATATTTTGTTGAGGATTTTAGTGTCTATGTTCATCAGCGATATTGGCCTAAAGTTTTCTTTCTTTGTTGTGTCTCTATCTGGCTTTGGAATTAGGATGATGCTGGCTTCATAAAAAGAGTTTGGGAGTTTTCCATCATTTTGGATTTTTTGGAATAGTCTGTGAAGAATAGGGGTTAGCTCTTCCTTAAATGCTTTGTAGAATTCTCCTGTGAAACCATCTGGTCCAGGGCTTTTGTGTGATGGGAGTTTTTTGATTACTGCTTCAATTTCATCTGCTGTTATTGGTCTGTTCAGGCTTTCTATTTCTTCTTCATTGAGTTTTAGAAGATTATCTTTTTCTAGAAATTTGTCCATTTCACCTAGATTTTGAATTTCCTGATAACCAGTGCTTTGAATTCAATATCTGTTAGCTGACTTGCCTCTCTTTCATCTAACATTCTTTCTGAGACTTCCACCTTTTCTTTCATTTGGGGATTGTTTCTTTGTCTTCCCATTGTTTGTGAGACTTTTCTTGTTAGCCTCAGCTTCTTAAATTGATCTGTTCTGACTCCCTGGGATTTATGGTGTGAACTTCTGTGGTAGAATACCTGTGAGATTCAGTGGTGCAGTCCCCTGCAGGTACCTTGATGTTCTCTGCTTTCACCTACTCCGTGTGTGTGTGTGTGTGTGTGTGTGTGTGTGCGATCAATTGGAGGGGGAGGCAAAATGGTTTATGACAGCAGAAGAGTATTTTATGATATTTACAGTCACAGCTGGTAGAGAAGAGATAGAAGATCTTTAGGCTAAATATAGTGTTAACTGTAACCTTCAACCCAACTTGCCACTTTTAAGAAAGGATGGACAAAAGATAATTTTCTTTTGGGGGAGGGAAGGCTTTTGAATTGGATCTAGAATTAGTGAGGTTTCAGGCAGTCAGATTTTGAGGTAAAGTGGAAGTAAAGAATAGTAAATAGGTGTAGTGTGTGAACAAATAGAGTTAATTACTGCAGTAATAGAATTCAGGAACCTGTAAAGTGGGTAAGATCCGGGAGATATGTTGTGAAGTATTTATAGTAGTATAGAACAGCTATTATTTGCAATAATATTAGAGCAAGAATCATATGAAAGGCTCTATGTGATCTGTCTGAATAGGGGGTATAGAGCTTTGAGTCGTGTGCTAAAGGAAAAAAAGTGGCGTGAAGGATAGAAAATTAGAATACCCTGTGGAGGAGAGAACAGGGGAAACCCGTCAAATAATACAATATAACCAGCCAAGACTAAGAAGCCTATACAGAAAGAGGAGGAATACAAAGATACTATTAAAATATGAAAGAAGTGAGAATAATGAAAAAATAATACAAATATGCAGCAACTTGTGACTTCTCTCCTATAGCATAGTGAATTTTGTCTCTCTGTCTCTACTGTTGGGATGCCCACTCTTTGGGTCCCACTGTGGTCTTTTCGCAGTTCCCAGTTGTTTATGTCTTTTGTGGGTAAAAGAAAACAAAGCAACAAACAACAACAAAAAAATGTAGGAGAAGGGAGGAAAAAGCCTCAAATTTGGGAAAAAAGGAAGAAGGACTAAAATAGGAAAAGAGAAAGGAGAGGAACAAAGTATTGAAAGATAAAGCAATAATAAAATTTTAAAAATACAAGATTACTAAAAAAAAAGTTACTAAAGAAAAAAAAAAACAAAAAACCCCCTAAACCTTCCCTTGTTGGTCTCAAACTGTCCAAACCAGTTTTTCTGGTTACAGCAGGACCTCTCTGTGGGCTGAGGTACAGGCGCACTAGCGCTTGCACCAGTCAGGCTGCCAAACTGGGGTGCGGATGCCCGAGCACCCGCCAGGCTGACTGGGTCCTATGGGATCTGGCACAGTCCTTCCCAGTCCTGTGGCAGGACTCAAATGCTTCCTCCCCTCCTCTGGGTGGCTGCCAAGCTGGGTGGGAAGCAAGCCAAGCGGCCGTTGCAGGAGAATACCTCAGTCCACTTTCCAAAAAAAAAAAAAAACTTCTCCAGAAAGCCTGCCTCTCAGCCCAGCCCAATGCCCAGCCAGACTGGTAATGACAATGCACCTCTCAATTCTTCCAGGCTGGCGGCCACAGAGTCCGCAGTTGAACATGGCCCTTTGTCCTTGTTACCCTCTCTGTAAATTCAAGCAGACGGGTCTCTGCCCAGTGTTGCCCAGCCTTGCTTAGATGGGGAGGGAGGGAGCTGATGACCCAACTCTCTCCCAAGAACCCTGCAGCAGGCCCAAGGCTCCCAAAGAGTCTGCCATAGCCCCGCTGGGTGCCGGGCTCCCGAGGAGTCCTCCGTGGCTGACAACCCTGGCATTGATCCCAGACCGATGCTTCTGGACCCCGACCTCCCGGCACTGAGGCCGCCTGGCCTAGGGCACCGGCCCTGGCCTCCACCACTCTTGTCTTTACTCAGGTCCCCGAGACCACACTGACCTGCTGCTGTCTGGTCCTTCAGCATCTGTCACAATCTCTGGTCTCTTAATTATATAAATGCTGGGGAACTGTTGGTTGACTGCGCTATTCCTCAGCAGATCTGCCAGGATTTTCTCCCAGGTGTGCGGGAGCTAAAATCTGCTCTGTCCTACTCTGTCACCATCTTCCTGGCCTTCTCAGGAAGACTTTTTATATATTATTAATGAGGTAAACGCTTTAATATATGTATACAAGGATAATCATACTACTTTTATTAACTAAATTATCTTTGTTACTTGTTTTATCAGATGAAGAGATACTTAAATTTTCTATTCTGATTATCCTTTTTTTCTACAGTTCCCTCTGTATTTTTAATTTTCTCTCTATTTTGTTATACAATTTATTGCTATGCTATTCAGTACATAAAGATATATTATATTTGTTCTAGTGTAATATAACATGTTTTTCTTATTGAAGTCTTTTTCAATTCTACCTTTGCGTCATTTAATTTATTACATGATTTCCCCCATTACTCATTCTTTTTACTTAACTTTTTAAAGAATGTGTTATTTCTTGAGGACAAATACTCAGTAACATTTTGATAGGTTCCCATTTTCTAAATTTATACTATTTGCATGGTGAGAGTAATCTGTTGCTAAAGTACCTGCTAAACACACTCACAGAAGTGGAGTTTTGTATAAAACCAGGTAATATAAGTTACTTAATTTAATTTTTTACTAAGTCAAAATATTCTTTGTCTTTGATTTCCAAATGTGTTGAAGTCAAGTCAATGTATCATATATTTTTACATCTACTATTAAGCTTATAACAAGGATTTGATGACCATAATTTATATTATCTTAAAATATTTTATTTGTTTCATATGTTGATGTATGTCTAACTCTCCAAGAGTTTTTGTTTAATGTAATTTTTAAAAAAATTAACAAGGGTACAGATGCTTTAGAGCAGTTTATAATTCAGTAACTTTTATATATAAGTGGCAAATAGAGATTTTTTTTATTTGTTGAATATTCAGCACAGATCAATTTAAAAAGCAGAGGCTAACACAAAGACTCTTCCAAAAAATCAGAAGACAAAGAAACAGAGTCCAATTGAAAAGAAAGGGGGAATCCTCAGAAGGAATGCTAAATGAAATAGAGGCAAGTCAACTATCAGATATTGAGTTCAAAACAATGGGTATAAAGAAGCTCAATGAGCTCGGAAAAATTACCAAAAACTACAGGGAAACTATGAGGAACTTAACTGCAAACTATATCAACATGAAAAAGGACATAGAAACTATCAACAAGAGCCATCAGGAAATGAAAAATATGATTCCTGAATTGAAGAACAGAGTAGATGAAATTAAAATCAGACTAGATGAAGCAGAGAATTGAATCAGCAAGCTGGAAGACAAGGTAGAACAAAACACCCTAGAAAGAGCAAGAAAAGGAAAAAAACTCAGAAAGAATAAACAGGGGTTAAGGGAACTGCAGGACAACATGAAACATAATAATATCAGTATAATAGGGATACCAGAAAAAGAAGAGGAGCAGGGATGGAAAACCTCTCCCTCTTTCCTTCCCTTCCCCTCTAAAGATAAATGAATAAAATCTTTTTTAAAAAAAGGTATAGAATAGCTGAATGGATAAGAAAACATGACCTGCATATATGCTGCCTACAAGAGACCTAACTCAGAATAAAAAACCTACACATACTGACAGTGAAGGGTTAGAAAAATTTTCAATTTTTGATAAACAAGTTATCAAAAACTAAATTATATACAAATTTGAATTCCAAGATTGTAAAAAAGCTTTTGATATGTTTTAGGTTAGTGTTCCTTAAGTATAATTAACATTCTTTGTCAGATTTTTTCCTGAATTAATTTTTAATATCAGTGATAAATCAGTTTGAAATCATAATGGATATAAATTCATAAAATTTAAAATAGACCATATTTAGTTTATAGTATTGATAAACATATTTTGTAGAATAAATGATGAATTATTCTATGATAGACATTTTAGTTAAGATTTTATTCTTTCATAGTACTTGCATATATTTATAAACATTAACATCAAATGATTTGAAGCCATGGAAGCCTATTTTTAGGTTTTTCTATTTTGGGGGGAATTGGGAATTAGGTAAAATATAATGCTCAAACAATAGGACACATGTGATGTAAGTAATTTTGGATCAATTGAAATAATTAGATTAGTTTTATCCATAGACAACTGGTGATAAAACACTGTTATAATTATTACACTGTTATGCCCACCCACATGGAATGCGCCACTACACTTGAGTCTATTAGTCAAACAAAAATAAGACTCTTGCTCCTTGTAACAGAATTTTTTACACATAAAACAAACAAACAAAAAAATAAAGCATTGCCATTAACAGTAAGAAAAGTCTAGAAAATATTCTAAAGTTTCATATTCTAAATAATTTGTTATTAGGTAAAAAGGTAAACTTTGCTTAGTTTTGAAATGTAATGGATCAATTATTAAAATAAAAAATTTTTATCAAGTCCTTTGCCCCTTTTTTAATTGGGTTAGTTGTCTTCTTAGAGTGGAGTCGTGTGAGTTCTTTGTATATTTGGAGATTAAACCTTTGTCTGAGGTATCATTGGCAAATATGTTTTCCCATACAGTTGGTTCTCTTTTTATCTTAATACTGTTTTCTTAAGCCATGCAGAAGCTTTTTATTTTGATGAGTTCCCATTTGTTTATTCTTTCCTTTATGTCTCTTGCTCTAGGGGACATTATCAGTAAAAATGTTGCTGTGTGAAATATCTGAGATTTTCCTGCCAATGTTCTCCTCTAGGATTTTAATGGTGTCACGGTTTATATTTAAGTCTTTTATCCACCTTGAATTTATTTTGGTATATGGTGTAAGTTGGTGCTCAAGTTTCATTTTTTTGCACATAGCCATCAAGTTTTCCCAACACCATTTGTTGAAGAGGCTATTTTTACTCCATTTTTGGATCCAAAACTATGGTACATTTGCACAATGGAATTCTATGCAGCAGAAAGAAAGAAGGAGCTCCTACCCTTTGCAACAGCATGGATGGAACTGGAAAGCATTATGCTGAGCGAAATAAGCCAGGCAGTGAAAGACAAATACCATATGATCCCACCTTTAACAGGAACCTAAACAACAAAACAAACAAGCAAGCAAAATATAACCAAAGACACTGAAATACAGAACAGACTGACAGGCACCAGAGGGGAGAGGGGAGAGTATTTCAGGGGAAAAGGGGAAGGATTCACAGGAACAAGTATAAAGGACACATGGACAAAAACTAACAGGGGTGGAAATGGGAGGGAGGTGGGGAGCATGGGCGGGGGGATGGCCTGGGATGGGAGTAAAAGACAGAAAACTGTACTTGAACAATAATTAAATAAAAAATGCTTAAAAATAAATAAATAAATACAATTCTTAATTCTAGATGTGTTTGTGCCACCTACCAGAATGTATTCTGAGAACAATCACTCAAATATTTCAACTCAATCTGTAAAAATAGGGATAGTGATACCTTTCTTTCTCCTTCACAGTTATTGTGAAGTGTAAATCAAATCATTTTGTACTTAAAAGTACTTTCTAAAATTGCTAAAGTGATATAAATATTGTTGTTATTTTACATATTTCTTTATGTTGTTTCTTTTATGTATTTCTAAGTGCTTAAATATTTTCACTTTATTTTCCATGATTTCAATTCCGTAAGTATATGGAGTAATGAAAGGCTTGCCATATTGTAGAGCTTCCTTATAAGAAAGCAAGTATGTTGCAAAAAATGCAATATCAAAGAGGAATGCCAGCAAAAACAGCTGTACTCCTAGACTATACAGTTCTAATCTTAGTCAATTAACCTTGACTTTATTATCTATTATGTACATGAAAAATCCCCATTTACTCCTGTGATAGGTTGAAGAACATAGTTACAACATTTTGCCACTTCTCATCCAAAGACTTGGTTTATTCTCTAATCCCTTCCACCTGGTCTAGCCTTTGACTAATATAATGTGCAATTCACATTGTATGACTCAATGAACCTAGTTCACTAAAGGTCTTGAACTTCTGCTTTCACCAGAAATGCTACTTCTGGCTGCATTTTTACCTTATGTAAAAAAAAGTCCATTCTAGCCTAGAGGAGAATGGGAAGCCGCTTAAAGGAAAACTTGAGCAAGAACCGAACCAACTTCCAGATGTTCTTAAACATTCCATCCCAGTTGTCTCTTCAGAGACAGAAAATCCAGCAGAGAAGTTACACAGCTAGCCCTCGTATTTGTGAGGAATAATAAATTATTAATGCTTTAAGCCACTAAATTTGGAAATGTTCTGTTCCACAATAGGTAACTAATAAAAATTTCAAGGACTGGGTAACACATTGGCAATATCTCATTATTTTACTCACTGCATTTTGACTAATGAAAACCTTTTTGTATACTAAAATAAAACTTTGACAGTACTTCATATATTGTTGATTCTCAGGTAAGCAATGCAAATTAGTGTTGGCTGAATGAATAATCATCAGCAATTGTCCAATTCTCTGTGTATATTTTCGGCTTGAGTCCTGCTTATAAAAGCTATTTCTATTTCTCCGTTCAAGAGAAATAAAGGTAATGTAGGTATATGTGTTTGTCCCAAATAAAAGCATTTTGCTTTGTGATTCCTCAAAAGTGGTGCTCTGACCTCAATCCTGTTAAAGATTGTAGTCTACCTTTCTTTACTAGACTTCTAAGTGCAGCCAAACATTTCTTAGACTTAGTGTTTAATTATTATGTTGGTTTTATATCATCACAGATGTTCAGAGTGAGAGGAGCCTGATTTAAATAAGAAGTTATACTTTAAATCAGAGGACCTCTTGGAAATATAGGTATAGATTTATTGTTATTATTGCTATATTGATATTCAATATTACAATTATAATAATTACTATCACTTTGTAATAAAGATATGAGTACAGAAAGATATTTGTATTTTTCTGAACAGCAATATCTTAGAATAGTAATAGTAGGTATAATTCTCAAGAAATAACCCTCCAGTCAGTTTTAAAACTAATCCCAGTAAGAAGTATATGAGGTCTGTCCAGAAAAATTTCAACCATTGTTAATGTAATGAGAACGGTTTGAGTGATATCAATGTAACCTGGCAGCCAAGGAGAGTGGACTGGAATGCACATGCATGAACAATGACAACTTCACTGTACTAGTCAGTGGGGGTGGTAGACGCCGTTGAGTGAGCATGTGTACTGTGTGGCTGTTGCATTCACTATGACTAAGTCAGTAAAGCAATGAAACTGCATCAAATTTTGCATTAAGCTTGAACATTCCTCCTTGGAAACTATTGGGATGATTCAAAAGGCTGCAGCTATGGACAACTGGTGATTGGCAGCTTTCTCAAGAGAATAGACCTGCTCATGTATCACCTCTTGTGCAGTTTGTTTTTGCAAAACATCAAATTACCCAGGTGACTCAGCCCCACTACAGCACAGATTTAATGCTCTGTGACTTCTGGCATTTCCTAAAAAGAAAATCACCTTTGAAAGAGAAGAGATTTCAGACCATCAGTGAGATTCAGGAAAGCAGGACTTGGCAGTGGATGGCAACTGGGAGAACTGTGTGACATCCCATGGTGTCGACTGTGAAGGGCACTGAGGCGTCATTGTTCTATGCACATTAGAACCCTTGCATCATGTATCTTCTTCAATAAATGTCTCCCTTTTTTGTAGCACATGTCTGGATACTTTCTGGACAGATCTCATACATAATTGGAATAATACTCCAGCTAGAATTTTTTATAGTGGAATTCATACAGTATGTAGGCTTTTCAGATTGGCTTCTTTCACTTAGTAACACACATTTACATTTTTTCCATATCTTTTCATGACTTGGTAGTTTTTGTTGTTGTTGTTAGTTCTGAATAATCTGCCATTGTTTGGGTGTACCATGATTTATTTATTCATTCACCTAAAGACAGGAGTTTTGGTGGTTCCAAACTGCTATACACATGCATGCACAGGTGTGTGTGTGTGTGTGTGTGTGTGTGTGTGTGTGTGAACATGAGTTTTTAACTTTTTTTGGTAAAATACCAGAAAATGTAATTGCTGGATTGAATGGTAAGAGTAGGTTCAGTTTTTTAAAGATCTTGTTTATATATATATATTTAGAGAGAGAGAGGAAAGAAGGGAGAAAAAAGGGAGAGAAATATCAATATGTGTTTGCCTCTCTCATGCACCCACCACTGGGGACCTGACCCGCAACCCAGGCATGTGCTCCAACTGGGAACCGAAATGGTGTCCCCTGGTTTACAGGCCCAAAATCAATCCACAGAGCCAAACCAGCCAGGGAAAGAGTAAGTTCAGCTTTTAAGAAGCTTCCAAAATATCTTTTATAGTGGCTGTACTGGTTCATATCCCCACCAGCAATGAGCAAGTTCCTCTTTTGCCACATCCTTGACAGCATTTGTTGTTGTCAATATTTTGTGTCTTGGCCATGATAGGCTTGCAATCTTATTTTAATTTCCATTTCACTGATAACATATGAGGTAGATCATCTTTTTGAATGTTTATTTGCCATGTGTATATACTCTAATGAATTGTCTTTTAAGGTCTTTGGTCTGTTTTGCTTTTTATTTTTTATTATTATTTTAAAATATATTTTATTGATTATGCCATTACAGTTGTCCCATTCCCCCTTCACTCCCCTTCATCCTGCACACCCCTCCCCCACCATTCCCCCTTTTCGTTCATGTCCATGTGTCACAAGTTCTTTAGATTTGGTATTTCCCATAGTATTCCTGCCCTCCCTCCTGTCTATTTTCTGCCTACCATCTATACTACTTATTCTCTGTACCTTCTCCTCCCTTCTCTTCCTTCCCTTCTCCATCCCACTCCCCTGTTGCTAACCCCCAATGTGATGTTTTGCTTTTTAAATTAAGTTATTTTTCTTTCTTTCTTTTCTTTTTACTTATTGATTTTTTATTGTTGTTCAAGTACAGTTGTCTTCACTTTCACCCCACCTTGCCCCCTCCCCACCCCACCGATCCCTGCCTCCCACCCTTGAACATGCCTTACTCCGTCTGGCTTTGTCCATGTGTCCTTTGTACATGTTCCTTGATGGCTCCCTATTTTCCCTCATGTTTTCTTAATGCTGCATTTTATGAGTTTTTTGTTCTATTTTGGATAAGAGTCCTTTATTATATGTGTCTTTTGCAAATAACTCTCCCAATGATTGTGTTGTTTTTATTCTCCCGACAGGGTCTTACACAGTGCAAAAGTTTTTAATTTTAATGAATTCTAACTTACACATTCTATCTACCATGGATGGTGTTTTTGGTGACATATCTAAAATGTCATCATCATACCAAAGGTCATCTTGTTATTTTGAAAAAGTTTTATAATTTTCTATTTTATATTGAGGTTTATGATCTATTTTTCAGTAATTTTTGAAAGGTATAAAGTCTGTGTCTAGAAACTTTCCTCTTTTCTTTTTCTTTTGTTAGTGGAGATGCAATTGTTCCAGCACTGTTTTTGAAAAGATTATCTTTACTTCATTGTATTGCCTTTTCTACTTTTTCAAATATTAGTTGAATATATTTATTTGGGTCTATTTATGGGTTCTGTATTCTATTTCATTGATTTATTTATCTACTTTTTGGTCAGTACCACACTGTCTGCATTAATATAGCTGTATAGTGAGTGAGAGTTTGGGTAGAGTCAGTTCTCCAGGTTGGATCTCCTTAAATATTATATTCACCATTCTGAGTGTTTTGCCTTTCAACATTGTCTATCTTTCTCATGTTTGTTTTAGGATAGGTTCTTTTTCATAGCTTATTTCAAAATAATGCTCACTTTAATGCATCAACATTTCCCCCTTACATGTAAGTACACATTCCGAATTTTAAAGAACTCCTTTTAAACTTTGAGTTTTTACTCAGTTATTCACTAGTTTTTTTAAAGATCTTATTTATTTATCTTTAGAAGGGAAGGAAATGAGAGAAGGAGAGAAATATCAATGTATGGTTGCCTCTCGTATGTCTCCTGCTGGGAACTGGCCTGCAACCCAGGCATGTGCCCTGACTGGGAATCGAACCGCGATCCTTTGGTTTGCAGGCCCACGCTCAATCCACTGAGCTACACCAGCCAGGATATATTCACTCGTTTTTATTTTGTTTTTATTGAATTCATAAGGTTACACTTTAACTTGGATAAGGTTTTTTAAAAGGTCGTGATAGTTATTGTGACTTTCTCTGTCTCCCTGTTCTTTCTTTTGCTCATAGCCCATTGTCTCACATCTTATTTTCCCTTAATATTTTTTGAGAATGAGACCCTAGGTTACAGGCAGCAAATACAAGCCTTGCTGACCAAATCCAGCCCTCCATCTTGTTTTATCCAGCCCAGCACCTTGTTTCCACCCGGCAGCAGCTCTGAGCTCCTTGCCCCTAGTTAAGGAGTGGTTACATTTATGCATTCCTAACATTACATTCAGCCCTTTGAAGGCAACCACGAGGCTAATGCGGCTCCCCAGTAAAAATGAGTTTGACACCCCTGCCCTAAGTGAACAGGTCCTTAACTTCTTAAATAGCATCAGAGTGATTTAAAGATCATAAACTCATGGAGGGAAGTAAAAAGAAAAAATAACTGCAATTGTAAATTACAAATAAAAAGCAAGTATTTCATTTTATTTTAAAATTTCAAGTAGTTGTCTTATATTTCCTCAGAGTTCTAGTCACTATATTGAAATGTGGAAAATATTATAGCTGAGTAATTCAGATCTCATTATAGCATTCAGGCCAATTGTTTTTAGATTAATTCTGTCCATATGAAAAACTTTATTAAAATTATATTTCTTCAAATAAACTTATTTTCAGAGTAGAAATTCTAAATGATCAAATTATATTTATTGCTATAAATTGAGTTAGAAAAATAAATTAAATTCATAAACTGGTTTCCATAAGATCACTGTAGTAGATTTAGTTTCTATATTTTCATTGTTTAAAATACTACCAATACATTATGTGGTTCCCACAGTCAGCAGTCAGTGAAACTCAGCTCCATCAAACTTCAGGTTGGTAGTTTTCATGTGGAGGATTGCACTGAGATTTCTGTGCCTTATGAACTGATAGAGGACAAGATGATTGGCCTTCAGGCCTGGGGACTTGGGTCATGCCACTGAAAAAGTTCAGTGGCTAAGCAAGAGGTCACCGATTACTGTTTATAATTTGTTTTCTGATAATTTTATCATGCACATGTACTCAGAGGCCATGGGTTGCAGATCATAAATTGAAACAAATGAATAAAAATATGTAAAACTAATTCTGTCAATTTTCAAAGCGCTAAGATATTTGTTAAATTACTATGACTTTATGCATTAAATATAAAGCAGAGGTAGACAAAAACAAAATATCATCCAGTATGTACCGCTTTATGAATTTTCAGGTATGAATTTTTATAAAAATGATATTGGTAAAAATTACAAAAGTCAACACAACATATTAAAGATAACTCTTTTCATGTAATTCACAATTCCTCATTGCTATTTCTTTCATTACTCAATGTTTAAGAATTTGATTTATCTCTTTTATAGGCATAATAAAATGTTCTGTCTAAAATGTATCTTATATATAAATTTCTAGACTTGTTTTTAACAAGTGCTCACCCCTTAATCTTTATCAGATCTTTCTTTTGGTGAATTCTGGTAAGACTTTTTGGCTTTCAAATCTTTTATTTGGCTTGATTGACAAACAGAAGTTCTATATTGAATTTGCTGTAGTTTTCACAGAAAATTCTTAATATCTTGGAAAACATAATATATAGCTGTAGTTTTGAAGTATTTTACTAAAACAACTACAAAAATAAGTTTTTCTCTGTATATTTAAGCATGAATGAAATCAAAACTATTGTTAAGTGTTATACCGTGAAAGTAAATTAGTTCTTAAGATGCTTTCCTCTCCTTTGTGTTTTCTTTTACTTGATTGTCCTAGGGCTCTGTGTTTGTGGGGATGCAGGGCCATTTGACAAAATGATATTTGCATAGGTAAGCCTAATCAAACTGAAAACACAAAAGGAGGTTGGAGATCAGGACAGTGATTATTTCTAACATGGTCCTACTATGCCGAGCAAGTTTTTCTTGAAATTTTGTTCTTGAAAAGCTGATGTTGGGTAATATTATGCAGCAAATAATAAATAATACATGTTTCATAAGGCTAGGTCTATAATCTGGCTTGGATAACTGTGCTATGTTTAAGTAACTAGTATTTTTAAAATGTAATTTTTAAAATATTTTATTAAGGTGTTTAAATATCATGTAAAATGAACATGGGATGGGAGTGTTGATGCTTCTCTTCTACTAAACTTGGTAGAGAAGATTAATTGATTAATTGCTTTGTAGAAGAGATTAAAAGGTTAATCGCTTGAAAAAGTAGTGCCCTGAATAAATGAGTGATCACATTTGCTCACTTAGGGTGATAAGTTCCATTTGTCATAAGGATCCACAGTAAAAAAGATTGCTTTGTGCGCAAGTCAGAATTGGTGTAAACTTGTTAGTGGGCAGGCTGAATAACCTCATAAATAAAAATGAGGCTATTTAAATGGATCGTCTCTACTCCAACTTTGGCTCCAGCTCATTCTAGCTCTGTACTAACTGTGGAGAAGTACCTGAAATTCTTCAAATCTCAATATCTTCATGTAAAGAATTGAACAAGGGTTGGTAAGAGACTTAAAATAGATTGTGTGCATAAAACTTTAAAAATAGTAGCTGGTATATATGTGTCCAATAGATACTATGATAAATAAGATTCGACATACTATAGTATAGAATGTACATATACTCATTTGATAGAAGATGTAACAGTGGGAAACTTATGATAGTTGTATCTCCAAATATAATTTCTCCCTCATGGGGCAGTGGGGATGTTCCCAATAAATCGTAGAAAGATTGAGTCTGTAAAGTGATCAAGCAGCCCATGAACCATGAACTGTACCATGGTGGCAGCTACTAGGTTTATTTGCCTCATTTCTACAGTTTCACCCAGTGAGAAGACAATGAGCCCAAAGGAATCCACAAAGTTACTACTTACATAGGAGCTTTATTGCTGCACAGAGAAGCTGGCGGCTTTACTTTAAAAGGAGGGCAAGGTAGGCCTTCCTGTTGTTGAAACTAAGAATGTGAGTGAGACGTGGTCTTGTAGAGATCTCACGTAAAACGTAGGCAAAAAACTGCTTGCAACAGCCATTGGTCAGGATGTCTATCTTTGTTTCAGGAGGAATTGCAGGGTATTTCACCCAAACCTGGGTCAGATGGTGGTTAAGCATTGACTCTGTGGCCTATATGGTAACATGCTAGGTCCCCAAGTCACCATTGAAAACCTGGTTTCCTACAAAGCTAATTAGATTAAAAAGAGAAGCAAAAGCTGGGAATCACTCATAATCACCTTCCCTATGTTTTCATAAAGATAGGTCTATGGTAAGTGTAATATGTTTAAATAGCCAGCATTTTTAAAATGCAGTTTTAAAGATTCCTGTTTCAACCTTAAAAAGCTTCCCAAGTTAGTCATCCACTGTTATTAACACAAAAAATGCTATAGTGACATTGTAGAGGTGTTATTTTTAGAAGGCCAAGTGATCGATGAGGGTTTTTAAGTTGTCGTTGTTAATTCATATGCATCATCATCTCTCCTCTTCAGCAGTTGTTATGATGCAAAATATCTAGGCAAGAACTGAGGTGTGGTGTAGGGGACAATGATAAGTGAATAACTTAGACAAGCTGTTCACAGTTTTAGAGAAAAAATATACTGTGTAATTTATTCCATACTTTGTAATTCGTTACTCCTTTATTGTAATTATTATTTTAACTAGAAAAACTTGCAATTGCAGAATAGGGTTGCTTCTCAATAACTTTTATAATAGGTCCTAAGTTAGAAGATTTTTTATTCAATATAGTTTATCAGGGAACCTTATAGTTATAAATAATACAATTGTACTCAGCATGGTCCTTATGCATTTTTTTTCTTTAGGAATATGAGATTCCATGGATGGATGAGGATTCTGGGGGGATTTTCATTAGGAGCCTGAGCACAACATAATGAGATACCTCAAAAATTGAAAAAAGGCTCAATAAAATTGAGTGCCTCTCCTTTTTTTCAAAATGTACATTCAATCAATACTAAAATGTGACAGTTTTCTGACATGCCCATTCAGTGCACTTTGGGCCTGCTACTCTTTCTGCTCAGAATTAACCTCATCTAATACCTTATAAATCTGATGAACTGTAATGTATAGTGTAGAATATTTTAAGGACACTTCACAGTATAAATTTTACTGTGAGAGAATCCCTAATTCTCTTTACCCATTTGTTGGAAGAGAGAATCCTCAATTCTCTCTCCCAACAAATGGGTAAAACTTTTGTAGTCAGAAGTTCTGGGTTTGAAGCAAGTCATTTAACCCATCTAACTTTGTCAATGATTCCATAACCAATTAAAATATTTATACACAGGCAATGTATATAAAGATTAAAGTATTTACATACAAGCAATGTATAAACTCTAAAATGAAAAATTTTTCAAATTTTTTCTCTTTTACCCTTCACAGAATCATAATTTCATGGACTCTCTTCCAAGCCAACAAGCATGGCAGTTTTTCCGAATGTACCATTTATTTTAAAAATACATGTAAAAGACAAAAATGTAGATTGGTGTTTCCATATTATCCAATATTTTTGTTTGTTTGCTTGTTCATTTTATTTTGGGGCATATAGCTGATAATGCTAACATGGAAGTAACCTGTAAAATAAAACACAGCTGTTGATTACCAAGTATTTTCATTTACGAACACCTTGCTTTGCCTGCCATTTTTCTCACAGCGTCTGTAACATCTTTATTTCTTAAGCTATAGATCAAAGTATTCAACATTGGAATCATCACAGCACAAAACACTGACAACACTTTATCCCTTTCCAGGGCATCGCTTGTACTTGTTTGGGAGCAAATGAAGAGAATTGAACCATAGGACAAGGTAACAGCTGTCAGGTGAGAAACAAAATGGAGAAAGCCTTGAGATGACCTTGGGTAGAGCGGTTCTTCAAGATGGTGGTGATGATGAAGAGATAAGAGGCAAGAATAAGCATGATGGGAGTAATGACATTTCAGGTAAGGATGAAACAGAGCATGGTCTGGTAGCTCTCCTTCACATCACAGGCGACTTTATAAGGGGAGGAAGATTACAGAAAAAATCATCAATGATATTGTTCCCACAGAAGCTCAGGGTAAATGTCTTGCTTGTAATGATGATTGAATTAAGAAAGCCACCGAGGTATGAAGCTGTATTCCTATGTTTATGCTCCCCAAATCCTTATGACCTGCATCTCTGAAGATGAAAGCATCTTCTTTACCAGCTGTCTGACTCAATTCTTCTTCTCAGCTGGACTGGCCTATCAGGAATGTTACCTGTTCGCCGCCATGGTGTATGACCATTATGTGGCCATCTCCAAACCCCTGCCTTATTCCCAGGCAATGTCCTCAAGGTTAGTTTAGGATGTTCTTAACTTCATAAATATACCATCTCCCCTACTTTCCCATCAGATAATTCTCACTCTCATGTGCCTTGAAAATAATTCTGTTATTATGTTTACTACACTATACCATAGTATTTCTCTTTACATAAAATTCTCTGTTGAGAAATTATAACACCTTTGGCTCCAGATTATGGTTCATATTTTTATATTTTTAGCATAGGATTCTTTAAATTTTTGTTAAACAATTAATTTATTTAAATTGAATAGTTGTATCTTTCTACGAAAGTTACAACTATCTTTCTATGAAACTATCCACACTCTTCCTTCATTTTCCTTCTGACAAAAGACAGGTATTTGAGGGATGGACAGGTTGAAGGGTGCAGTCTTTTGAAATGGAGCAGAATAAGGTTAAATGATCTACAAGGAGATCAATGCCTAGAATTAGACCACAGTAGCATAATACTCAGACCAACAAGCTCACCATCTTGAGGGCTGTAATGACACTAGAAATTTATTTTCTCTTTCTTTCTGTGGTGCAGTCTTTGTTTTTTCAGACTTAATAGAAAACTGGTACTATTAAAATACAGTCAGTTGTTATTAGTGAAGTTATTCACTTATTCAGTGGAGGAGAGAAAATAATATTAATAATATTTAATATATTTTAGAGTTAGAAAGTAATGTAAAACTTTATGGAAATAGAGTAAGATTGAAAAAATTAAAATGTAAACTATTTCAGTGGAGTTTTGTAATGTTTTTTCAGTTTCATAGTAGAATCATTCAGTTTAAAATAAGTTCTTGTTATACTTTAATTTGAATTAGTAATAAATTGTACTGAAAAGTCAGATGAATAAGACTGTATGGACTTTGTTCTATTAGGTGCTTTCAAGGAAATACAATTTTTTAACTTGTCAAAAAATTAATAATTATTTTATAATAGGCTCTTGGTACAATTAAAATTTTACATTGTATGTTTAACTTAATATTTGTCACTACAGAAATAAATTTAAAGATGCAGTTTTTTATTTGGAATGTTAGGTTTTTCTCAGGTGGATCATGTTTTGGCTAAAGATAATATCATCACATCAGATAGTTAAAATCAACCAGGATACTTGTTATGCATTCAAGAGTATCAGTTCAATTTCATGAATTTGTGGGGGGTCCCAAGAATCTGTTTCTTGTAACATGGAGGTGGTTCTCTTTTTTTCCCAATGTACCTCAACAACTGCATCTCTATGCTACCTTAATGGATGAAAAAAATTGAAAAGTTTGCAAGTCTTTTGGTCATGAATCACCTTTTTTCCTTTGAATTGATTACTTTCTTCTCTAGATTTACCTTTCATCACTAGTCTTTTGGTTTTCCAAGGTTAATAACATCAAACAGCCCTTAACTTTGCCCACATTATTTCCTCCACGTCAAATCCCATGGCCTAGGCATTCCCTTGGCCGAACACATTTGTCATCTGAAACTGAAATCTGGTGTCTCCAAGCAATGGTTCCTTGACATCTTGTGCTTCAGACGTCTCCACTCACTGTACTCTAAACCACCTGTGCCTTTTATCTACCATGGTGCTCAGCGTTCATCATTGTACCCATTTTTTTTTAATTGTTCCAAGTAGACCATGAGATTCTCCTGGGTGGGTAGACTACTGCTTTTCACGTTTCCAGACTAGAATAAACTTGACCGACAACAGGTATCTGAAGAATGTTTACTAAAGCTAGAGCACTGATTGTCTGGGCTCTGTCTCCGCATTTGGAACTCTTTAAACATCCAGGGAATGTGGTCTTAGGAATGTGCCTTTTGTTTTCTTCTCAGTGGCTTCCACCTACATTAACTACTGTCATGGCTAGATTTGTATTGGTAGCAAAAGGTCATTGACACAAAACCATTTAATTAACTAGTATAAAAATTACCAAACTAATACATATGTAGGCAAATATGTGAGGTAATATAAATTAAAAGTAAGCCTTCCTTACCATCTCCAACTCCCTATAGTTAACCACAACTACCAGGTTCTGGTTGGTATTTCTAAAAATGTTAATATATATAAAGCATATATGTAAATATAAATATTACATACATAATCACATACATAAAACATACAGCCATCTATATATACATGCTTGTTTTTGTGTGTGATTTTATATAAATAAGTTGATATTTATGTCTTATAGAAAAGTTTATATTAATTTATATAACTCTACCTTCTTTTTATTAGCTCTATGTTATTCTATTCTACGTATGTATCATGATACAGCTCATTGACCCCCTCTTACTAGATATTCAGGTTACTATCATTTTTTTCACATTGCAAACTGTACTGTAATGCATGTTCTTGTATATAAACCTTTGTGCAATGAAAATTTTTTTGATTCAAGTAATATAGATTTGGGGTAGATATTTCAGCATTGACCTTAAGAGAGTCTTTTGCAGTTTATACTGAAGAGGAGAATTCTGGTTTATCCACACCCTCACTAATTTTTTATTATCCAATTTATATTTGGGTGACCACATGTTTTAATTAGCATTTATTTATGAGTTTGAGATCACAGATATCTTTGCAAATATATTAAGAATTTGTATTTCCGAAGCACATTGGTTGTGTCTTCTTAGAAACTATTGTGTCTGAGTTTTCTTCTGCTCTAAAGCTCTCCCCAAGACTCTTTTCTCATGCTTTTGATTTCTAGTTCTCCTTTCATTTCTAAAGCCCTACTTTCCACACCTTGTTTTATCTTTTAAAGGTATCAAACTGTTCTTCAACATTTGAATATTTGAAATGTACATTTATGCTATATGTTAAGCTAGTTTTCCAGTTTTGCCATTATACACATTCTATTAGAAAGTACCCACCACTGACATAAACTCAATTTTTCCTTTTCTTTTTTTATAATACTTACAATTTAATAAAGTGTCTACAATAAACATATCCAACAGGTTTTGGTTGAGGTACCTGCCTATCTAGAGTTAATAATATCTGTTACCTCTAACTATTTTAGAAAAAAAACTTTTAAAGTTAAAAAAAGTTGTAAGTTTGAGATATCTAAAGAATATTCATTTAAAAATATGGAACACTTTCTGAATTTGCTTGTCAACTTTGTACTGGACCAGGCTAAACTTCTCCATATTATTCTGATTTTAGTAAATGTGCTGATGAAACAAACATTAGTTTTCTGATTATGGATTTGCCTATACTAGTATAATTGTTTTTGTATGTAAATACCTATGTGTATGTGTGGTCCAATATTTAACTAGTTTTACTTCTACTTGATTGATTTACTTGTTCTGAAGTTGATGAAAACCACTGAAATAATTTGGATTATGTCTTGTATATACTCTTAGTATTTACACTATCTTATAGTATTTCAGCTATCTTTATTCCATCCTAAAATAATAAAGATCATCTTGAAATTATCATGTTTCTGATATAATTTTTAACATTTAATGATACATGTATCTTCAAACATTGGGACACTTGCCATTAGATACCTGTGTTATAGTTTAGCATCTTGTTTTCCCCACCTTGTTTTTTAATGTATTTAAAAATTATGCATGTTAAAGCATTGTGCTCATATTTTAGCTTCCTTTAAATTAGAGTTGAAAGCAAATATTCATTTGTCACATTTTGCACGAGTCTCTCTCTCTCCTTAAGGAGGCTGGGAACAGAAGCAAGAGGAAAAAGGTAATTGACCTCCTGACCAAGTTGCTCTGTTTGGTGAGGTTGCACCACCTTGTCCTTGTGAGGTTTACAGTAAGAGCAGAGCAGAGGGCTGGAGTAGAGGGACTAACAGTGTTAGGATCAAAGGCCTAATTGTCTGTTTTCTTGAAGTTAGGGTTATTGGCAGCTGCCATTATACCATCCGTGCTGCTGTCACCCAGCATAGCCAACCAGCATGCGCTAATTGCAGTGGCCTTTTCATCAAGTAAGATCATCCCACTAAACACAAAGAGCTGTCTCTCCATTAGCACAGACAGTAGCCAGCTAGATCAGCTGGGCTCCTTGAGTATGATTGGACTGTCATATTGTTATGATTTGTTCAAGTTTAGAGCATTTAGCAGATAGCCTTTGCACCTCTCTTTGTACCTGAATACTATAACCTGACTGCCCCTATCATTTAAGAGGGTACTATAGCTTTTCAAAGTTCAGCAGCACACAATTGCAGGCAGGCAACTGGTTTCTGACAAGAGATCAATACTGTCCTTCCAAACGCTGGAGTCCAGCTGCTGGGTCTGTCAGAGGGATGTGTGCTGTAATTGGATCACGGATGCTACGAGTCGTCTGAGTTTCCCTTCAGCGCCGTCACAGCTGTCAGATGTCATCCCTTTGTACAGCTGTCACTGCGGGAGGGTTGGGGCTCTTTTTCCGTTCTAACCCAATGCAAATGTCCACTTAGCAGATGAATATTGAAGATATTAGACACTTCTTTATGCCTTTATGCAAAATAAAGATCTGTGTCGTCTGTGAATTTCATGGAAATAAGTTGCAATTTATTCACTGTGAGAAAAGTGAAGTGAAGCCTGTAAAAATGAGAAATTATTTGGTTCAGGCTATTAAAAAAAAGGACTATTTCACAGAATAAACAACAGTATGCAGATTTTTTCTGGAGATGGCATAACTAATACTGTGAGGTATTGAGAATGGTCTCCTGATATCTGGATGAGATTTAAAAATATATATGAACATTTTATTCTGATATTCTTGGAAAACAGATAGGTCTTGAACAGATTTATCTTCTTTGAAATAATTAAAATTTGTTGGAAAATACCAATGTAATACTTACTTTAAATTAGCAATATGGGATTTAAAGAATCTAGCTATACTTAGGATGAGGTCAAGGGTTCTGAAGAAAGTTTATAAGACAGGAATGACAGTTTCCATAAAAATAAGTATGTTGTTTTGGTCACAAAATCCTTTTTGTCTAGGTTATTACAAACAAAGTAGAAAGACATGTCCAGAGCTGGCAAACAATTATATAAACAGTAAGTGATTGTTAATTTGTCTGTTAATTTCAGTCAATTTTGCTTTGGTTTGAGTTTAAAAGAACATCCAAAAAGAAATGCATTTTATTTCATGCATTTATGCTTTTAAAACTATATTTTTAAAGTGGTGAATGGTTAATTTCTGGAATGGTACAACTTGAGTCATGTATGCTTCTGACACACAGTAAAAATACAGATATGTCACCAATGTAACTTTCGCAGTTATATTCATAATTCAGGAACTTTTATAACATTTAGATAGATACATGAAATTCCCTAGACTATCCCAAAGTAAAGTACAATTTTTATTTTATTTTTTACCATTTTCTTCCTTTCTTCCTAAGCTGATGTCAGAATCGTTTCTGGATGGCCGACAGGGTAATTTTGATTTGGGTGGCTGACTTCCTTTTTCTTGAGGTCCAGACCACACACCGCCTTCTCTGTCAAACAGGCAGCTTGCACCAGCTCCCGTGACAGAGGAGCATGGATCTTATTTCTCAATATCTAACCTCAGCATCCTGTCACTCACCAGGGGACACCCTGGGTCAGAACCTCAAATATCCAAACTTTTTGCCTCCAAATGGCATTGTGGAGTGACCTCACCTCACCTCATTTGTGTGGCTCATGTTTTTTGGAGCCTAAAATTAGTGACTGCCAAAATCAAAACAGACATTTGGTCCACATTGTTGGGTATGGCAGTGCACGGGGAGGGAATGAATGGCAAGCAAATGCACCCAGTGTTTTTATTGAAATGATGATATGTTTGAAATGATCATCATAAATACTAATCAGAATAAGAAGTATTCTGTTTTCCATTGCCTCAGTTAGCATTTTTCTTTCTGTGTGATTTTACATTTATAAGAAGCTGGATAAAAAAATCTTATGAAAATGTAGATGGTTTACTTCTATGAAACAAATTAGCAGTCGAATCTTAAGTTGACTATCACTGGTACAATAAAGTACTCTTCAATAGTTACTTAGGCAGAAAATACAGGAATGAATGAAGTAAAATTTTCAACTTAGCTTCTTAAGGTTATTCTTCTCTGGTAACTGTGAACTTTATATGCAACTCCAGTGACTCAAGTAGGCACTCTTTCTTTTTTTAAAAAACATGGTTTATGGCTAATTACATCAAAGATCCAAAACAGCCTTTTTTACATTTGCACTACTAAGAGTGTCACATGACCATGTTGAAGTAAAGTATACATCAAAGGTAGATTAAAGGTTGGTTAAGCATCAAACCACGTTCCATATGTCAATTTATAGCAATGATGTGCTGTAGAAAGATAGCTTACCC
This sequence comes from Sturnira hondurensis, assembly GCF_014824575.4. NCBI lineage: Eukaryota > Metazoa > Chordata > Mammalia > Chiroptera > Phyllostomidae > Sturnira > Sturnira hondurensis. The sequence goes on from NW_028092059.1 coordinate 11,165,790, forward strand.
TCTATTTCTCTGCTACTAAATAAAATTAAAAATTCACACAACTCTCATTTATGGGATTTTAAATGAATTTGATCTCTCTTTTGGGCAGGGCAAATAAGTGTTTTGTGATGTATTATTTTATATTTTAAAAAAAGACCATCGTTCTGGCTCATTTAATTTTTCGAGTGAATGATCTAAGATTAACTACAGACTAGTCAGTGCAGTTTAAAAGCTGAAAGCAATTTTCAGCCATAGATGGTAATGCCACATTCAGTCCACAACTGAATGACTCTAAATGACTAAGCTTCGAGGTCTTTGTATATGACCACAGGGCCTGATAAAGCCATAGGAACACAGTAAAAGCACAAAAATAGTTCCAATTTATTTGGTGCCATCACCTTAATGAGATTAATACAGACGTGTTCATGTGCCTAATTGGTGATTTTGTTTTAACTAGTGATGAAGGATTAAAACTTCAGGCAACAGGCTGCTTGCTAGAAAAGGACTTGAGCGGGAAAAGTTTTTAATTATAAAAGAAAGCCAGTGAAATATACCACTGGAAAGTTAATAATAATTCCTTTTTTAAAAAATGAGCTGATTATTATGTGTATCCTGGATTGTTCTTGCCACTTTGTGAGAAAGGGTGCTTTTATGAGAATGACCACATACAGCTTTTACATACCAGTGGACCCTGTGGCATACAAACACATACAGAACTGTTATTTCTGGTGAAGAGTGTTAAAACTAGTAAGCTTTGGCCCTCAGGCCACTGTGGAATTTAGAGTATGCAGGATTTTATTCTAATTTAACATTTAATGAGTTACTACAGCTGAATGTCTTATGGCTTGCGGTCCGCATCCCAGTCAACCAGAGCATCTCTGGAGAAACTTCACCTACGAATTGAATGGGGTTCCTCCCCTCAGCCTCTAGTTGTGACCGTTTAAATGCTAACACTTAAGCATGCTGCCAAAACACAAACACTCAGCCTAAGTCATTAGGATTTAATTATAAGGGGCAGCTGAGCCCAGTCTGAATTTGAATCTGAAAAATCTTGTTTCAAAAACTAAATCGGAACTACCCATCCTAACCCGTCACGGTCTGTCTATACCAGCCCAGTGAACTATGTTGTACTAAAACTGCAGGTTTTATCAGAGTTCACAGGCTCACAGTCCTCACATTAGTGCATATTTTGATCATTACTTATCTGGCATAAGCATAAGTTTTATCTTGGTGGTGGTGGTGGTGGTGGTAAGTTGTATACCCTATGCCCTGTATATCTTTGACAGCATATGTTAATTTCGTCTTTCAGAACAGACAGTGAATTAAAGGAACTATATAGCCCTACATCGCCAACTGAATAAAACAACATTTTCCCCAAGAAACTTTGCCCAATGCTAAAGTGTCTTTTTGATTAGAAAAAAAAGACCTGCAATGCAAGAATTTGGTCTTTAATGCTCTATTATGAGCCATTTTAAAAGGACTCTGGGTAGTGATACTGTGCGGTGTACGATGCTCCCTTCCCAGAGAATGAAGACAGAAATATATTTTACATTTCTTGTCAGATTGAACTTTAAGACATCCTGACTGCTTTCTCTATAATTTAAACATCACAGCCAAAATGGCAACATGCTTTGTTCAGTTCCAGTTGTGTGGAGTTTTAGTGCTTCATTGATTCAGAGGAAGGCTGAGGCTGGCACGGAGCAGGGCGACAGAATCACACTCTCACTGCAGCATGTCAAGCCATTATATCTGGGACCAGAATGTCACCGTGGTCTCAATGGTTCGTCAGCTGAAGGATATGGTTAACAAATGTAAAACCAAACTTCAGAGGAGCTGGTTTTCTGTGCTAAGTGATCTGTATTCCCTCTGAATTTACTTTCCCTTAACCCCGTGAAATTAACAGTACTTTCTGACATTCGACCCCCTGACCTCACACATAATAAGAATTTAAAAAGCACCATGCATGAGTGTGTCTCTGTAATGCAAAACTGGAAAAAATGACCATGTCACAGTTTTATTATACAAAACCTTCTCAATCTCCATTGCATGCTTCATATATGAGTGCTCAGTTTAAAGTTATTACAAAGAAAAACACAATTTTAAGAGTCGTAATTCACTGTTCGTGACTTTTATAGACAATAAATTGTAGCAAATACATATTGCTACCAAAAAGCTCTGTACTCCATTAATGTAGATATTTACCAAGATAAGTGTTAAAAATAGTCTGCCTGAAGACTCTGACGGTTCAAAGGATGGGGCTTCCGGGAGCCGGTTGCCAAGGGTGCAAGTACATGCACAATGTGTAGGTCTCAAGGTTTAAGAGGCAGAAGCAGGAAAGTGTTCTGTGGAAATGATTTTGTGTTATCAGGCTCAGGGGATGACAGCATACAAGAGTAAGAACAAGGTGCTATGTGGCTTTTTCTTCACTGTGAAGTAAAGATTGGCAGCTGGAAGTAAGGCTTACAGACAGACCTGCACACAGGACCTCTTCACCTAGGACTCATAATCACTACTCAAAGGAAAATGCATTTACCAGGGAAAAGCGGCTGTAGCCATCAGAGGGGTGCTTAAAACACCACTTAAATATCACTTTATACGCTATTACTTGCAAACTGTGGCTTCATATTAAATTATACTTGCATAGGCTTTTGCTTAGGTGCTGATAATGCTTTTGAGGTTGCATTGGTGAAGAAGAATTTAGGCTGCTTTACAAGAGACGTGACCAGAATACTCCATGCAGCTGACAGTGACAGGGTGAAAAATTGCAGAACTGTACTTTCTTTCCCCATATAGATTGTAATTTTAATTGTCATTGTAGCCCTTCTGTTTTAATTATGGGACTTATTTGATATATACCAGGACATCATATTGAATGAAAATATGGTGCTATAATAGTCTCTTTATAATTAATGACGACATGTAGATCTTGGTGCATAAAAGGGAAGGAATAAATGAACAATTTATTTAACTAGGTTTTGGATTTCTTTCTGTCTTCCAGTGAATATAAAATGATTCCAGGGCTTCTGAGAATGTTTGATGTAAGACCTACATGGAATATCTAATAAAATTACTTTAGGCTAGATTACAAAACACATTATGTTTTAAAATGTTCTGACCACAAATGGTAAAATTTATCTACTTAGCATATTAGTCTTTTAACATTTTATCTTAAACAAAGAATCTTTGAAATTTATTTGTTGAAGTATTTTAAATGTCTCCTTAAACAGATTTCACTTGTGATACAGATCATTTTTACAGGTGAAATCAAGTTTCAGAAAAAAGACTTTTGAAACTTCATTTATCAAACTGCAAGAAAAAAAATCTGAACTTTTGCTTTGAAAATACAATGGATCTGAGCTGCAATTTCCCACTGCAGGAAGAATAAATTTTTCTCCATGACTACTACTAAACAGAAGCTGTTTCTCTACAAATCACAAAGAAATAGTCTGTTCATTGGCAATTTAAAGCCCCTGAAAACTGTAAAGAGGAAACGGAAAATTACTAAAGCTTAACATTGTTCTCAAACTCTTACATAACAAGATTGCCAAATAGAACACTGTGACATAAATATTCTGGGCTCATATACATTTCAAGAGAGACAGATCTCTATGGATTTCTGGAAAGCAGACCTATTTGTCCAGGGTCTGTCACTGTAAAACAGGAAAATGCCCCTGACAAACTCCTGCTAATTTTATTGTGGCACCGAGTCCTGTGCATACATCCTCTACAGTATGACTGCAGTTCAATTGCAGAGCACAAGGAAATTGGATCGGCAGAGACAGGGACTACCCTGGGGTCAGCTGTGACCATGCCGCTTCCATGTGATGTCTAGTTGGGGTGATGGTGTGTAAATAAACGCAGAGAATTGCAAATCTTGTCATGGCCACGCAGAACAGCTCAAGCATTTAAAGATGGTTGCCCGCAAACCTCACTGGAAGGTGGTTGCTGTCTGTGGTGGCTGAGGAAACACTCAGTTCCCTGCCAGAGTCTTCTTCTTGACATATCTGAAAGTACTGACCCAGCATCATGTTGCTGAAGGGATTAATTACTAAACTGTTTTTCATCATAGTGGGAAATAAAGGAACAAACTGATCATGTTGAATATGGTGCTCTTAAAGCTATTCTGCTGACACCAAATACACTTTTCATTTATATTATCCTACTTTGATTTATTTACTTTTTTTTAATGAGGTAAAGGATCTTAATGTCCTACTGTTTATTGAATTTGGCATATTAAGTTCTGAGTTCTTGTCCTTATTATGAACTTTTCTAATGTTAGAAAATAAAATATTATAGAATTCACATTTTCTGCTTATGAATCTAATTTTATTTAAATACTACTTAGAGTACTCATTAAAATATACTTAGGTTTCCCTATCTTCAATCAATAAGATGTATATTTTACCAGCTTTGCATTTATACATATCTGTTTTTCTGTTACTTTTCCCACATGACAATTACCTTTCATTACAAATTTATAAAATCATTTACATTTTAGCAGTTTAAATGTTTCTGCTGACATTTTGTAACTATTACCCTCTTCTAGAATGGCATATGTTCAGGCAGTTAATAAAAAATTAAATGGAATAGCACTAGACATAGTGAAGCTCTGTATCAGAGTGTTCTCCACATTTCTGAAAATACCATCTTCGTGTGGCAAACTGTGAAGTGAGGTGAGGGCTGTGCCAATATGCGTATGTGTCACAACTGTCAGAGAGACCGCGAACTAGCCAATCACACAGCCCTTAATTAGACAGTTAGATTTTGCTTTTTAGAAATTGTCCTCATGTAAAATGGTGTCTGAGATTCCAGAAAAGTGCTGAGAGCTAAGTGGGTGAAGAACGCCAGCAGAAAAACACTTTAATATTCTTAAAGAAGGTTTATTAACTGCTGCTTAATTTCTTAACTATAGTATGGAAATGCACAATATGAACATTTTTATAAATTCAGCAGGAAGGAAACATATTGTAGGGATTATTGAAATAGCAATAGACTGAATTAAACATTGCCATTATATAGCATGGTTTCATATTGACTTTGAAATTATAAATTAAAAACATCCACAAAATGAACCTTCATAGAGTATTAATATCATAGATGCTTTAAAAATCTTTATAGGTTCACTATGGTGACATTGTATTTATATGAAAATTCTATTTAAATTATCTATTAGTGAAAGTAAATTGTGTTTTTCTCAAAAATTACTTGTGCTCTTACATTTCTTTAAATTTTAGAAACATCTACACTACATAATTTTCTATTTTTAAAAAATTAATTCAGAATTTTTCATCGTCAAAGTAAAAAAACATATAGAACACCTTGTTATATTTTAAAACATGATTTTAACTTATATAACATAGTTATACACAATTATATAATTTCATGGAGAGTGAAGCAGACAAAAATATACTAATAAACTTTGTCTGTGAATCTGTTTTATCCTTGTATGTATTTTCCCTGTCTGTGAAAATGTACACTAATATATCCTTTTACTGCTCTTATCACCATCCATTTTTACATTTCAAAACTGGAAATTAAAATTCTATTTGTCTTTCAAGTAATAAATCACCAACATATTCAGTACTGTTTGCCAGCAATATTGCTGTTGGATAAAAATATGATGAATTATATAACCTCCCACATACGCAAAAGTAAATTGGTAGGATTTTTAAAGTATTGTAAGACATATTACAACCTTGTTTCTTTTATATGATTTCTAAGGTCTTAGATTTTAAGCTAATTCCAATCAGAGTGGAAGGTTTTTGGATTTCTAGAGCCTACGAAAGTCCTAAAAATTCCCAATAAGTTAAAACTACATTGCATTACAAAAAACTTTTCCTGAGAAATTAACAATAAAGGCTAATTCAGATGGAAGAAATCTGCCTTACTTGTTTGTTTCTTTTCAAAAGGAGAGATTTCATGAATTTTATGAGTGAAAAGATCTAATTTGGGGTAACTTGCATGGTTCATCCATTTTAAATCTTTATTCAATAGGCATATCATAGAAGTTTTAACAGTCATAGCAGATTAACCTTGCCTGTGCGTTTGGAGGCTAGTCATCTGATGAATTTACATGCAGCTGGATGAAAATGCTATTTGGAGAGAGATTGAGAGTTTATTTGATTAAATCCCTTTCTCCACTACCTTGACCTCTTTCTTGTGAAATAGTCAGAACTGTTTAGCAAGAATATGCAGGCATTAATAATGAATTGCTTTTGAGCTGGTTTCTTCAACATGAAACAAACTCATTGATGCCTCTGCTTTCCCCTCCCCTTCTCTTTTTAATTAGTGCTTTATTTAATTAATGCTATTATTAGAAATAGGGAGAAATAGATCTTTGAGGAGGTTTGTTTTATCATTTGTTGACCCTTTTGCTAGTGCATCACTAATCACTCTGGTTTCACCTTCCTGCTCTCCCAGTAGCCTTCTCCCCACAATCGGTATAAAGATGGGATGTGTTGGGAAGGGCCAGTGCTTCAGTATGACTGGACAGCAGTTACATGCTTTATTCTTACCAGTTATAAAGATGGTTTTGTGAGTCCATAGGATATTCTGATCTTAAGTAGCACCATGGTTCATAATTTTCTTGTTTGTGTATTTATATATTTTTACTCCATAAAGCCTTGGCTTCTAACAATTTTGAAACTTCATTTAACCAGTTTACTGTTACTTTAGTTTTTTTAAAAAACGCATTTTGTTTATTACTTTTAGAGAGAAGGGAAGGGAGGATGAAAGATAGGGAGAAAAACATTGAAACATGCAAGAACCACATTGATTGGTTGCCTCCCACACCTCCAACTGGGGACCAGGCTCGAAATGCAGGCGTGTGCCCTGACTGAGAATCACACTGGTGACCTTTTGGTTCACAGGCCAGCACTCAGTCCACTAAGCCACACCAGCCAGGGCTCATAGTTACTTTTCTAAGCAATTATTAGATCATATTTCACACAATCTTTGACTCTTAAGAGACTTTAGAGATCACCTGGTGCAGGCTAATTTTAGAAAAACACAATTATCTGTAAGGAAGTTAAATTAATTCTTTGGGGTTGATTCCAAATTCAGTCTGGGACAGGGAAAAGAAGTACAAGGTATGGCTGTTGTCCTCTTTCAGTTGAAATACACTTGAAAGATAAGATATTCATATGTAATTAGTTAATTAATTTGTAACTAATACTAGTGATAGATGAATGAGATAGGAACTCTGACCCTAAAAGTTGAGAGGCAGAATTTTCCTACTCCACCTCACTGAAGTTTTAATGGATGAATCTCAGGCTTTGGCCAAAAAAAGTTGGTTAATATTTGGAAGCTAAAATAACTTTCAAGTTAAGGAATATGAACAAGCAGAAATCTTTAAAAGTATAGTTCTGTTGTGCTGAGGGTATTTAATGCTCTTGATAGTTGGATTTTTTGGCAGGTGGCAGATTTGCCGTATATGTACCCCACTATACCGTTCACTTATTTTAAAGCTACAGTATCTGTCTTCATACCAAATTAAGTTTCATTGTAATTTGTTTCTTAATAACGTGCACTTCACTGTAATATGTAAAATGGTTGGCTTTCATGAACAACTCTATGGAAGAGCTGTACAGTATTTCATTTGCATTTAGCAATTATATTACATTACAATATACTAAGCTGCAGAAAATCTACTCTAGCAGCATAATTTAAAATAATAATTCCCAGTGCTTTACAAGTAGGATACAAGTCAGATTACAATAACACAATGTACTATTTCTCTGTTGAGTAAAACAGAATTGGTTCATTTTTTCCCCTCAAAAGTGTTCAAGAAAGACTAATTTTTTACCAGTGAGAGCAGCATTACATCCAGAGGGAAATAGAATTTAGATTGCTCATAGATACATAAAATGTGTCTTTCTTGATCATAAATTTGTCATGATATTTTGGAACTAATTATATTCTTAACATGCTAAGTTTAGAGGATAGATTTTATGAGATTCAAATTTCCCAATATCAATATTGTTGTAAAGACTACATATCCAATTTTCAAAATGTTTGTTTTTAATTATGAAATAATATTTTACTGAAAAATTACATTAAAATATCAGAAAACAGAAAAATAAATTAAATTTTTGTGATATCTAAATATACCTAATCTCAAACTTGTGTTATGTTTTTAGTGTTTAGAATTGTATGATAACTATGTAATATAGCCAAGTTGATGCTTAATTTGACCATAAGGATTTGAAGATATATATACAATTAATCCAGAAAATGTCCAACCGTTGTTATCATAATAAGAACAGTTTGTGTGACACTGGTGTAATCTGGTAGCTAAGGAGAGTGGACTGGAATGCACATGTGTGGAAAATGATGACTTCACTGACCTAGTCAGCAGGGCAGTAGATGTTGTTGAGTGAGCGTGTGTACTGTGTAGTGGTCACATTCAAAATGACTGAGTGAGTAGAGCAATGAATCTGAATTGAATTTAGCATTGAGCATGAACATTCCTCCACAGAAACTATTCAGATGATTCAGAAGTCCACAACTATGGGAAACTGGTGATTGGCAGTTTCCTCATGACAATGCACCCACTCATGCACCATGTCTTGTGCAGAATTTTCTGGCAAAACATCAAATCACCTACAGGACTCAGCTCCCCTACTGCCCAGATTTGGTGCCCTGCAACTTCTGGCTTTTCCCCAAACTCACATCACCTTTGAAAGGGAAGATATTTCAGAACATCAGTGAGGTTCAGGAAAATACATCAGGGCAGCTGATGGCAGCTGGGAGAATTGTGTGAGGTCCCAAGGTGTGTACTCTGAAGGAGATGGAGGTGTCATTGCCTTATATACGATGTTTCTCGTATCTTGTATCTTCAATAAATGTATCTGTTTTTCATAGTACATGGCTTGTTATCTTCTGGACAGATATATATGTGTGCATATGTATATAACATATAATTTGAAGATTTTTGAAATAATAAAATCCATTTAATAAATATGTGAACACCTGTAGCATGTGAAAGGCAAGTCACTCTAAAGTACCTATTATGTTGCCACCAGGCATTTTATGACATGCTTTAAGAGAGAGGTTTTCCCATATGTATTATAATATAAGAATAAAGTTGGTGGCATCAACAATAGCACTCAAGGAATGAGGTTATATTCAATAGAGGACCAGAAAATGCTTAATGCAGAAAGTTTATTTTAGATGAGGCTGAAGTTCAATTTAATTAAGCCTAAGAAGCATTTAGTATGATCAACCGTGATATGACTTCTGCTCTGAAATAGACTGTAGTCTAGTTGGAATAAGGACACATTGAAAAGGACAACAAATTCTATCTGAGCTGTTAGGAAAAGACTCATGGAAGAAGTGGCATCTGACTATGTTCTTAATCAAATAAGAGATAAGTGTGGGCAGGGAGAAACATTCTAGCATGAATGGAAAACAAAAGAAAAGAAAACATATTAAGACGTGTAGAGATGTGCACCTTCTGGAAAGAGAAGACTTACTAGTGTGGCCAAACCATGGCAAGGTGGAGGAGCACTGGGAGAGCTGATGAAATAAGAACGCGAACAGTTTAAGAGTGACAACGTGAGTCCTAATTTATTTTCTCCTTTTTCTTTTTTCATTTTTTTCTTGCCCTTTCAGTAAAGTAACCCTAGCAATTTTGCAAAAGCTCAACTAGATTATGAGGGAATAGAGAAATTGAGGAATTTCACTTCAGATTGAGTCGAAGTCCACTGTGGGAGATAGGTTGACAGCAATTTAAACTTCTGACATAATATTATGCCTTTGATAATATTTGCATTGAAGAACTGCCAGTGCGTTCCTTACCTGGTTTCCATTTCATAGGACTATAATACAAAGTAGATACATAAGTGAGAGATTAGGCAACAATCCCTGTGCTTAAGAAAATCAATACTTTCCATTCCCAAATTATACAAATTAATTGTAGGGTAAATTAAATTCTTAGTTTTTTGCTCAGCCTCCTTCTGCTTTATTTTATAAACAAAACTTTATTGAATAGAAAGTAAGTAGGTTCCTTTTTTAAGAGCTATTTTGATTCTTTGGCTTAACAAACCAGATGACAAGTATTACCTGTAATCAATTTCCTATATGTCAAGAAGGAGAAACCATAGCAAATGAAATTAGTTTTATTGAAATTCATATTCTTAAAAAAACTGTTTGTTTTGTTTTTTTGTTGTCATTGTTGCAGTTTCTTTTGCAGTAAGTTTTTTCTTTACTGAGATGCTAAAATCGATGAGAAAGTCGCCATACTGTTGTTGATACGAGATTTGGGGGCTTAATCCCTGCACCTTCTCCATCCAGCCACACAATCCCTGTCCCTCTGATAGCTGTCAGTCTGTTCTCTACCCATGAGTCTGTTTATATTTTGTTTGTTAGTTTATTTTGTTTATTAGCTTTCACATATGGGGGGAAGAATATAGTACTTGTCTTTCTATGACTGCCTTATTTCACTGAACACAATTTTCTTCAGGTCCATCCATGCTATCACGAAAGGTAATATTTCATTTTTTATGTCAGTGTAGTATTCCATTGTGTAAATATACCACATCATTTTATTCACTTATCTACTGGTGGACACTTAGACTGCTTCCAAATCTTGGTTATTGTAAATGATGTCACAATGAATATAGGGGTGCATATATTCTTTCAAATTAGTGATTCAGGTTTCTTTGAACAAATTCCCAGAAGTGGAAGGACTGGGTCATAAGGCAGTTTCATTTTTAAATTTTTGGTGTAACTCTATACTGCTTTCCACAGTGGTTACGTCAATCTGTGTTAAATTTTATTTGCCAATTTATTTAAAACTTACCATACATTTTATTTTACCTTTTATTGATATTTACCAGTCACCCCAATAAATTCAATAAACATGAAAAAAATAAAAAAGAAGGAGGAGAAACCAGAAAGTGCCAGCCAACTGACCCACTCAGATGCTGGTGAACTTTTCCACCACCAAAAGAAATGATAATTATATGACATGATAGGGGTGTTAGCTAACACCATAATGACTCATGTTGCAATATGTTAATGGACCAAATCAACACATTAAGCTTACACAATATTTTAATCTTAATACGCAAAACCTTAATAAAAATTAATAAAACAGTGCCATTTTAAAATATTTTAAAGAATGATATATATGCTAAACATATTTAATGTTTATACCAGATGCAAATATTTCTAATTTAAACCAATGTCTTTTTATCCCTCAGAAAATCTATGAAGCAGTCTTAATCATAGTGGCTCTAGGACAATTAGATTGGGTGACATTAAGTTTAAGATACTCATTATTTTGTATTATTCCATTCTGTGTAGAAAATATTTACATACCTTCATGTCTGTAAGTGTAAAATACTAGCATGACACATTCTCAGCTTCCAGTGCAAAAAAAACAGACAAAAATAAAGGTATATACATGTCTAACAATGTTGATTTATTTCCTGTTTCTAAATACTTATGCTGAATCAATATTGAACTTTATACTACATTCTAAAGGAGGCTAAAACTTTTCATCAAGAAAGTGACTCTGTTGGTGTAGCTCAGTGGATTGAGTGCTAGTCTGTGAACCAAAGGGTCATTTGTTCAATTCCCAGTCAGGGCACATGCCTGGGTTGCAGGCCGGGTCCCCAGTAGTGGGTGTGCTAAAGGCAGCCACACATTGATGTTTGTCTCCCTCTCTTTCGACCTCTCTTCCCTCTAAAAATAAATAAATAAAATCTTTTTAAAAAGAGAGAGAGAGTAATTGGCCAGACTAATAGTGGGGTAAACCAAATTCTCTTAAATAATTAAAAATATTTAATTCTCTAATTAAAAACACCCAAATGTTTAGAAGAATATTTCATCTATATAAGTAGGGAGAAGCTGGCACAAGATTTTAATAAATTGTTTCATCTAAAAATTGGATTTTGATTATATTTTAGAAATGTAATTGACTATTTTTCTAAAACTAAGAAATGAAATAAAAAATACTCTGAAATTCTTTGGGCTTAGCCAATCATCATTTCAACTATCTCATACATATCATATAACCTAGTTCATCAGCACAGTCTTCACAGCATCTAGCTATAGTTGAAAGTTCAAATTTATTTTACTTGTTTTGCTTCGTGATAAAAAGTATGAGAAGAAAAAGGAAAGGCATTTTCCAGGGCAGAGAATTATGCCAGGATTTAAAGTTCTAGGTAAGTGAAGGGAAAATTCAAACTAGGACAAGTTCAAAGGAAGAATCACTTTTTAAAAAAGTTTTTAAAATTCTTGTTTATAGAAGGAAAGAAGAAGAAGCATCAATATCTTAAGTAAAGAGAGACTAAATGTTAAGGGGAAAATTGAAATAGTAAATTGTGAGTGGGATATTCTTTTCTTCAATGTGGAGATTCATTTATTACAGAGTTTTAATTGGGAAAAATAATAGTCACACTCATCCATGTGCCCACACAGACAATGCAAATAAAATCCTGAGAATCAATGAGAAAAACTGGCTATGGTTTCAGAGAATTACTTTATATTTATACCCCCCAAATACCCAAACTATCGGCGTAGAGCTAGAAATTCTAATTGGTTCTTCCACTTCTTGATGAATTTATTTATAATAAATTTTAAATATTGTATTAGGTTTAATGTGTCTGAAGCTATCATGTGCTATCTTTGCAAAAGTTTTCCATATGATAAACTGAGATGTTTCCTTCTATAACTCTGGTGCTCATATATGAGGAAAAAGAAAAAAACGTACACAAAATTCAAAACCACTACCTCATTAGGACTCCTTGTCAAATGCTATCACATCCTTCTTTGCTTTCAGGATTCCAGACTAAATACTTCTTTTTGTTACGTTATTTCTAATATCATTGCATTTGTTTTTTCATGAATGACAGAAAAACAACCCATTTCAACTCAGAGAGCTCCACCTATTTTTAGAAATAATTCTTAGCTCAAATAATAATATGAATTATTACAAGTAAAAACCTATTTCTTGACTTCCTTTCTCTTTGCACATATTCACATGGAAAGTATTTTGTTCTGAAGGAACTCTATCAGTTAATTTTACGTGACTCTATATTAGCATTTCCGAAGATACAGTGTCATGAAGATAACATGGAGTTAAGGAATCAGAAATAAGATTCATTGAAAGATCACAAGAATAATTCAAATTTTTCATTATTTGGGATTTTTTATTCTTGATATTATGATGAAGTAGATGACATATTAATCTCTTCTGAGAAGATTTCTCTCTGGAATGGGGTTGGAATGCCTTAGAACACAAGTAGATATTTCTTGTCCTCGGCATATATTTTTGAAGATAGTAAATGATTGGAAAATTACTTTCTATGGTTAATGTCTTAGCTTTATGAGCTTCTCCCCAATGTTGTAAAGGAAGTCTACATTGTTTATGACTATTTTCTCTTCTGTTAATGTTTGTATTAAATTAAAAAAATATTCTTCATTGAGTTATACTCCTCACATATTCTCCATAAAAGGTTAATTTACTTAAATGGTATGATACTGTCATTCTTCATAAATTGTTTTTATCATTGACCATCATTTAGAACCATTAGTTATTGATATACTTGATAAAATCTATATGTTATAGGGCTGTTTTTCTTTGAGATTTAATGTTACTCAGAAAATAAACCTCAGAAAATATAGGAAGAATATGTGTATACTACCTTGGCCAGGTGGCTCAGTTGGAGTGTTGTTTCATGCTCCAAAATGTTGTGAGTTTGATTCTCGACCAGGGAACACACCTAGGTTGTGGATTCAACTCCTGATTGGGGCATGGGTGGGAAGCAACTGAATGATGTTTCTCACAATGATGTCTCTGTCTTTCTCTCTCTCAATCAATAAACATATACTCTTGAGTGAGGATTTAAAAAAGAATATGTGTATATGAATTCTTTTGAAAATATTAGCTTTGAAATTATTGCATCTGGCCCTAAAGTGTTGGTGAAACTACAAAACCATCTACTCGGAGTCAATGAAATAGTTTATATCCAGTATTCAGTTCATTTTCTACATTAAAGTTAGTCTAAATATTAATGAAAATTGCAACAGAGAGACTTACATTAGTTTCTGACAAGATTATAGACTGCAAAGGGAAATTTACAATCACTTGTCATAGCCCAGGCCAATTCAGAATCCAGATACCCTCTGTCTTGTCAAGGTTTTTACCTAAGGCCGTATATACCCTTCCCACCTGCCACATTTGCAGTAGAAAGCTTCAGAACAGATTTATTAATCCTTCAAAAGCTCCCACAATGGTACAGTCTATATTGATAACCTAAAATGTTCAGAATACTTTGAAAAAATTCGCCACTGCTAAAGTGAATTTTCCTTCCTTTCTTTCCTCCTCCCAACAGAGAGAAGGAGTGAACAAGAAGCCAAGCTTTTATGCTTTCTCCTTTAAATAAAGATCAAACTAGTAATAACCAGAAACTTTAAGTTGCTTCTAAAACTATGATTAGGGTTATGATTTATTTTTAGTATCAGAAATACAAAACTAATAGGAATATTTTTTCTTTAGGGTACTAGAATTTTAATGCATATTTAAATGTCCATGATTAATTCCAAATAACGTGTTATAGCAATTGCAGTCATTCAATTTACATGCTCTCGTATTTTCATGTTTTTCTCTATATTTCTTTTTCCCTTTTTTTAATCAACAGTATTTTTGAATATATCCCACCCTAAATTAAAGTTTTTAAATCCAACAAGGTAGTTGTAACTTCAGCTATGTTAATTCTCAGAACAATCCCAAACAGTATTGTCCTTATCATGGTTGTCGTTTTCCAGATGTGAAGTTGTGGCACAGACAGTGTATATGACTTGCTCAAGATCAGGGAGCTAGTTGATGGCAAAGATACAAACTTCGAGTCTTGTGGCTCGCTGATAGATTTTCTACTCTTAGCCATGGACACTACTGGATTTCTATAAGGCAGGAGTTTCTGGGGTCAGAGCCAAAAAACTCTATTTCCAAATCATGACAATATTCTGTCTTTTTGTAAAATTCATTCTTGTACCTGGTAGTTTCAGAATATGAGATTTTTATAAGTCTGTTAGAGAAATATCAACTTTAAAGTTAGGTAAAAATAGGTTAAAGTTTTATTTTTATAATTATCTTGTATGACCGAACTTGAATATTTCTCTGATCCCATTTCTTTACTGTTATGAAGATTAAAATAGTTACATACATAAAGTGACTGGCACAAAATCTGGTTCAAAGTGGATTTCCTCCCTTTTTCCTGAAGGGGTAAATTATCAGTACTTCTCGGTCTAGGCTGAGAAAGAACTTGGCATTTTGCATACTGATTTATAATACTTAAGTGTGTTATTTTTCTGTCTATGAATTAATTAGCTTGTGCCACAATAAAAGCACCCTATGC
The DNA here is from genome assembly GCF_014824575.4 of Sturnira hondurensis. Lineage (NCBI taxonomy): Eukaryota > Metazoa > Chordata > Mammalia > Chiroptera > Phyllostomidae > Sturnira > Sturnira hondurensis. Next base: position 11,181,134 of record NW_028092059.1, read on the forward strand.
CTCTGTTCTACAGTACTTTATTCTTCCTTTTGAAGAATGAACATTTTATTTTACAGATTTCTCTAGAACCACACATGAGAGAGGGAGAAACACTTTTCACCATTACACAAACAACCACTGCTTGCCAAATTGTGTTATGAGAAAGTTTGTTCTTCCTTTGTGGAGAAAGTAAGTAGCAAATTAAATTTCGTGAACTTTGTGAAATACTTAAATAAACTTACTTACTACTGGAGACTTTCAATTGATAAAGCATTCTTGTTACTGTTTCATTGAAATCTGAATTTCTTTTTTTCTTAATTTATTTGTTTTTTTAAGATATATCATAAACCAATGGAACTTTCCAGAACGAAGAAAGATCCTTTTGGGCACTGGGAGTATATTTTTAGTAGTAACATGTGATTAGTTTGAAAGAGTATAACATCTGCTGTGTATCTGAACTTTGCTTCTTGTGTCAATTTGAGGTACTAAGGCTGTATGTGGTACAATATGATGACTGTTATTAACAGTAAGCTTCCATATAAGAAAGGCACTTGCTATCTCGTTAATATGGTAGAAGATTCAAGTAAAGCTGGACTTACTGACAGTAAAAATAGGTAAATAGAATAAGTCAGTTAAAAGGTGAAATGTTCTTTATTTAATACTTTCTAAAGTATTTGTCAAACATGAAACGTGTCTGGAATGGAACAGTTGCTTTCCTAAGCATTTGTTTATTGCTCTGACTTATTCATGCATCTGTACACATTTTGGAAGTATTTGAATTGTATGATAACTACAGGTTAGTTGTGTGTTAATAATGCACTTGATTGTCAGCAAGAGATATTAGGGAGACACAGGAAGAAGATAGATGCTACACTTGCCTCACAGTGTTCTTATTTCTCTTTTTATCACTTAGATGTCTCAAAACAAGTCCAAAAAATGATTGAAATAATTCAAACAACATATATAATTAACAAGAGAAAACTGAACATATGCAAATCAAAATAGAGCTAGAGAATCTATCCTTTTCTGACAAATTTACATACTAATTCAATATTTAAGACTGATCCAAGACAGATTTTAAGAGTTTAATGGCATTATCAGCTATTTACTCTCACCATGTGTGGGTGAGCTTTGTATAAAACAAGTTCCCAAAATAGCTTCTCTGAAATTTATAGTTCACTACTGCATGATGTATGAAAATGAGTTGTTTTTTGCCAATATCTTTCCCCCATATTTTATTTCACATTTCATTCACTCAGTTGCACTGTCTGGGTTATGATCATCTATGTAATATATGTTAGGAATTTTCACTTGAAGGACCATGTATCTTTAAATGTCTTCTTTTTATTCATCCTAGTTCTAACACATGTAATTTCCCCTTTAATTTGACATCATTTAACGGCACATTACACGTCAATGATGTGATCTGTGAATATTTACAATGTTCATGTCATTTTTATTTTCTAATCCAATTTAAGTAGCTCTGCTTTTTATGACATCATGAATTCTTCAGTCTTTTTGGTCTTTTTGGGACTAATTATTCCATTAGTTCCTTTGAAGTAGCTCTGTGTTGTCAGTCATTCTTCTCTTTTGATCCTAAGACCTTTGCTGCCCTCCTTTGCATGTACAATCAGTCTTTCGGCCTATGCAACCAAGCTGAGAAGCAAGTGCAGTGCTCATCCTTGCAAACTGCTATTCACAACCATTTCTGTCCTGAAGACATTTAGCAGGTAAATCATCCCATTTCAAGACCATGTCTTCCCAAGTTCTTATTGGCCAAAAATACATTTGGGTACATTTTAAAAATAATATCTATAATAATCATAAATATTTTATATAAAGTGCTTTTACTTGCTTAGACAGAGATTTAAAGAAAACAACAATAAGAAAGACAACCAAAAAAAAGAGGACTAGATTTCATTTGTCACAATATTACGAGACATGTTATTTATTGTTTATGCTGGTTTTAGCATAATTAAAGTATATTTTAGATTCAAATTTTGAAAATATTCTTTCATAGTACCTTTCATAGCTATTTGCTTGATAACATATAACAGTTCTGAGATGTGACTAATGTTAAACAATATAAAGGCAAAAGAAAATTTGGGGTGATCAACGCATGACTTTGGCTTTAACTCTCTTGTTTACCAGGAACTTTTAACATTTCCTTGTGATTCTAAGGAGCTCTGCTGTCTGTTGCTGCCCTCTGTAGTGATGAAGAAGAGAGCACAAGATCAGCTTTGTTAGAGGGAATAGAATTTGACTCTGAACATTTTTTTCAGAATACAAAATGCAGCCTATTTGAGATTCACATGTTCTCTGAAAATTAAAAGCCAACCGAAGCATTTTTGCATTCATAGTATTCTTCCACAGATAGTAGACACTGAAAATAAAACCAAACTGTCCTTTTAGGAATAATTTTTTAAATTGCAATATGATTAATTTAGTTTGACATAGATTACCACCCAAATATTTAGATATAAACTAAATTTGAAATTACTTACTTAAAAAGTAGATTTATGATTTAAGATTGTATATCAATCAGATGGATGGCAATGGCTAAGGATTATTAAGAATTTTGGCCTTTATAAGCCAAATAATCTTTAAGTAAGCCATTAATTCTCCATAATTTTCTTATCTATCAAATGAAGATAATCATTCCAAAGGTAAACTCTTATGAGAAGTGTGGTTTATAAACTATCAGGTTTCATCCAAAGAGCAAGCATTTTTATTTTCTTATTTATATGTAGTCTAATTTAATTATGGAATAGTTAAAATTTGTCCATTCCTTCTTGTTTACGTCTAAACATTGATCCCACTGCTCCGTCTTCTGGGAGCAGAGTTGAGAGAGGATTAGCCCAGGTGACAGACAGTTGTTGAACTCAGGAGGACCTTAATAGGACCTGGGAATTTTCCAGGGAGAGAGACAATACAAATGTGCTCTCTTGAAATGAAGGTTGGCAGAAGCTAAACAGGGCTCAGGACCCTAGCTAAGTGGGCTGAGACTCAGTGTAAGACTTCTTGGCAGAAAAGCCAGGACCCCTAACCCAATCCCCTAATAGAACAATAAGGCCATCTTTGCTGAAATTAGGGTAAGACCAGAGCATGGTGTCTCTTTGGAAGCAGAGCTAATTTCAGACATTGTCACAAATGACTACTCTTTAAAATTCTGTTTTATATTGTAAAGTCAACAGATGTCAGTATGACTCTCAGCTTTGTCATTTACTGGCTGAGTGGGCGTACCGTAGCCAGGTTCTTCAATTTCTCTGAGCCCGTTTCTCCATTTGTAAAACTGGAAATAATTATAAAATAATATTGTTGAAACTCTTGATCTAATGTGTGTTCTTAAAAATGGTAGATAGTTAATCAGAGTTAATTGACTCTAAATCTGGTCAGGATGAGAGAAGGACTTAGATAAGCCAACCCGCAGGTAACATCAATGACTTATTTAAAAAGGACCAGTGGGCCCCATGCAACACTTTTCTAAATTTCTAAACTTATATGATATATATGATCACTTGGTCTATGTATTTTCATTGTAGAGAACTCTAAAAGTCACTCTGGACATTTAACACACAGTCACGGCTCAGCTCTCGTGCCATACTGTCAATGAGTCACTTGTCATGTTCATGCTTGTATTTTGACTATCTACTTTGATTTTCTTTTTTCCTTTTAAATTTATTCTTTGTTGTATTTATTTCCATTACCATTTAACCCTCTTAATATCCCCCTTCCTCCAGCAATCACCACACTGTTGTCCATGTATGTAAGTCCTTTTTTCTTTTTGCTCAGTCCCTCCACCTACTAAGCTCCCTCTTGTCCCCATTGTCATGCTGCTCTCCATCTGTGAATTTGTCTCCATTTTCTCTGTTGGTTGAGTTGGTTTGTTAGATTCCACATATAAGTGAAATCATATGGTATTTGTCTTTCTCTGACTGGCTTATTTCACTTAATGCTCTCCAGATCCATCCATGCTGTCACAAAGGGTAAAATCTTCTTTTTTATGGCTGAGTAGTATTCCTTTGTGTAAAAGTCCCAAAGTTTTTTGTTTTTTTTTATACACTCATCTACTGATGGACACTTGGACTGCTTCCTTATACTGGCAATTGTAAATAATGCTGTAGTGAAAATAGGGGTGATTGTGTTCATTTGAATTCGTGTTTCAGGTTCCTTTGGATATATTCCCAGAACTGTCATAGCTTGGTAGAAACACAGATCCATTTCCATACTGCCCTCCACAGTGGCTGCACCCATTTGCCTTCCCACCAACAATGCAAAAGGATTCCCCTTTCTCCACATCCTATCAGCACTCGTTTGTTGATCTATTGATGATAGCCATTCTGACACATGTGAGGTGCTATTTCATTGTGGTTTTAATTTGCATTTCTCTGTTGAGTAGTGACATTGAACATCTTTTATGTGTTTATCAGCCATCTCATTGTTCTTTTTGGAGAGGCATCTATTCAGGTCCTTTACCCATTTTATAATTTGTTTTTGCTTGGGGAGGGGTGGTTCTTTAAGAACCAAAAGTTCTTTATAAATATTGGATATTAACCCTTTATCAGATATATCAGTGAATATGTTCTCCCATTCCATTGGTGGTCTTTTTATTTTGTTGATGATTTCCTTTACTGTGACAAAACTTTTTAGTTTGGTGTAGTTCCATTTATGTATTTTTTTTCTTTTAGTTCCCTTGCCCGGGGTGATATATCTGAAAAATATTGCTCTGAGCAATGTCTGAGATTCTGCTGCCTATGTTTTCTTCTACTATTTTATGGTTTCAAATCTAACATTTAAGTCTTTGATCCATTTTGTATTTATTTTTATATGTGGTATATGAAGGTAGTCTAGATTCATTTTTCTACACATATCTGTTCAATTTCCCTAATACAATTTATTAAATAGACTACCTTTAGTCCATTGTATGTCTTTGCTTCCTCTCTCAAATATTAATTGACTGTGAAGGTGTGGGTTTTTCCTGGGGTCTCTCTTCTGTTCCATTGATCTATATGTCTGTAATTATGCTAGTACCGTGTTGTTTTGATTACTGCGGCTTTATAGTATAGTTTGAGAGTAGGTAGTGTGATTCCTCCAATTTTGTTCATCTTTCTCAGGATCACAGTTGCTATGCAGGGCCTTTTGTAGTTCCATATAAATTTTTGAAATATTTGTTCTAGGTCTGTGAAATATATCACTGGAATCTTGACAGCAATTACAATGAATCTATAGATTACTTTGGATAGTATGGACTTTTTAACAATGTTAATTCCTCCTATCCATGAACACAGTATGTGTGTCCACTTATTTGTATCTTCTTTAATGTATTTCATCAGTGTTTTTTAATTTTCTGAGAACAAATCTTTTACATCCCTGGTTAGGTTTATTCTTAGGTACTTTATTCTTTTGTGACAATTGTGAATGGGATTGTTTTCTTAATTTCTATTTCTGTTGTCTCTTCATTGGCATATAAAAGTCCAACTGATTTCTGAATGTTAATTTTGTATTATGCTACTTTGCTGAAGTTATGTATCAGTTCTAGTGGTTTCTTAGTGAATCTTTGGCTTCTCTATGTACAGTATCTTGTCATCTGCCAATAAAAACAGTTCTGCTTCTTCCTTTCTAATTGGATCCCTTTTATTTCTTCTTCTTGTCTGATTGTTGTGGCTAGCACTCCAGTACTATGTTGAAGAAAAGAGCAGACATCGCTCGCTGTCTTATTCCTGATCTTAAGGGGAATGCTTATAGTTTTTGCCCATTGAGTGTGATGCTGGCAGTAGGATGGGCATATATGGCCTTTATTATGTTTAGGTATGTTCCCTCCAATCCCACTTTGCTGAAAGTTTTAATATAAATGGGTGCAAAATTTTATCAAAAGCTTGTTCTACATCTATTAATATGGCCATGCGGTTTTTATCTTTCATTTTGTTTATATGACAAATCACATTTATTGATTTGTGAATGTTGTACCAACCTTTCATTCCCAGAATAAATCCATCATGGTGTATGATCTTTTGGATGCATTGCTGTATTCTGTTTGCCAGTATTTTGTTGACAATTTAGTGTTATATTCATCAGGAATATTGGCCTATAATTTTCTTTCTTTGCAATGTCTTTGTCTGGTTTTGGAATTAGGATATTTCTGGTCTCATAAACTGAGTTTGGGTGCCTTCCCTCCTCTTGAATTTTGTGAAATAGTTTGAGTAGAAGAGGTGTTAGTTCTTCCTGGAATATTTAGTAAAAGTCACCTATGAAGCCATCCAGTCCAAGGTTTTCATTTGAGGGAGTTTTTTGATTATTGCTTCAGTTTCACTAGGTATAATCTGTCTATTCACATTCTCTGATTCTTCCTGATTTATTTTTGGAACATTGTATGTCCTAGGGATTTATCCATTTCATCCAGGTTGTCCAATTTTGGGGGGCATATAGTTATTCATAATATCTTCTTACAATCCTTTGTATTTTTATGTCAATTCTTATTTCTCCTCTTTCATTTCTGATTTTATTTATTTGGGTCCATTCTCTCTCTCTCTCTCTGGTGAGCCTGGGTACATGTTTGTCAATCTCATTTTTCTTTTTGAAGATCCATCTCTTAGATTCATTGATTTTTACACCATTTCTTAGACTCTATTTTGCTTATTTCTACTCTAATCTTTATTGTTTCCTCCATTCTACTTACTTTGGGGTTTGTTTGTTGCTCTTTTTCAAGTCCCTTTAAGTGTAAAGTTAGATTGCTGATTTGTACTTCTTTTTTTTTTTTTAGGTTAGGCCTATAATGCTGTGGATTTCCCACTTAAGATTGCCTTTCCAATGTTCCATAGATTTTGGATTGTTGTGTCTTCATTTTCATTTGTTTCAATGTATCTTTTGATTTCTGTCTTTATCTCATTGTTGACCCATTCATTATTTAATAGCAAGTCATTTAGCTTCCATGTCTTTGCATGTTTTTCAGTATACTTCTTTCTTATCCATTCAGCCACCCATATCTTTCAGTTAGAATATTTAAGCCACTTACTTTTAAGGTGATTATTGATAGATGTGAACTTAGTGCCATTTTATTGTTAGACCGTTTTTGTCTTTTTCTTTTCTTCTTCTTCTTAAAGCAAGCCCTTCAACATTGGTTGTGGTACTGGTTTGGTGTTAACAAACTCCTTTACCTTTTTCTTGTCTGGAAAGCTCCTTATATCTCCTTCAATTTTAAATGATAGCCTTACTGGGTAAAATAGCCTTGGACGTAGATCCTTGCTTCTCATTACCTTGAATATTTCATGGCACTCCCTTCTGGACTGAAATGTTTCTTTTGAGAGATTGGGTGACAGTCTAATGGATCCACCCTTGTACATAACAACCTACTTTCTCTTGTGGTTTTTAGTATTCTTTCTTTGTTTTTAAGCCTTGTTATTTTAATTGTGAAATAACAATTTCATAGTTGGTGTAGTCATCTTTGGGTTCAACATGTTTGAGACTCCCTGAGCTTCCTGGACTTGTGTGTCTTTCCGTTTCACCAGATGAAGAAAGTTTGGGGTCGTTATTTCTTCAAATAGGTGTTCGATCCCTCGCTTGCTTTCTTCTCCTGGTATTCCCATGATGTGGATGTTGTTATACTTCACATTGTCCATAATGTTTCTTAAGCTTTGCTCATGTTTTTAAAACTTTTTTGTTTGTTTTTGCTGTTCTCCCTGGGTGAGTTTTTTTAAATCTTATCTTCCAAATCACCGACTTAATCCTCTCCTTTATCTAACCTACTGTTTATTCTTTCCTGTGTATTATTTATTTCAGAGATTTCATTCATTGTTTCTGACTGGTTCTTTTTTGTGGTTTTATGTCTTTTTTCATGCTATTGAGTATCCTTATAATTATTTCATTGAGCTTTTCTTAAAAATTCTTTTTCTTTCATTTGAGGTCTATTTTTTGTCTTCCCTTTTTGGCTACTTTGTATTTGTTTCTGTGTATTGGTAGATCTGCAAAGACTCTGGTGTTGGCCTTTGTCAGGTGCTCTTGTAACTGGCCCTGGTCAACCTGTTTGGAGTTATCAGTGATCCACATTATGTAGCTCCTGCTCTTGAGCCTTTTTGTGTGCAAAAAAGAACCAGATTGCACACCAGGGCCAGCCTTTATCAGCACTGGGACCTGGGGAGGGTCAGCTGAAGCCTCTTAGAGCTCCCAAAAATCTTCCTTAATTGCTAATCTAATCAATGATATAGCCTCAAGCTATACTTAGCGGCCTGGTTTACGCTCCACAGAGTGGGGCAGAGTTAATTCCGACATGCAGGGCTATTGCTTCCCCTTAGGCTGATGCAATTCTGAGGGCCATGCTCTGCCTTAGAAAGATGGCTTCTGCAGGGTGGGGAATGACTCAGCACAGGGTTCCTGGTGGCTGTTTCTTCAGTCCTCTCCCCAGAGATACCAACTCCAGACTCTCCTCAAGTGTCTCTAGACTACTGTGCCCTCCCTTTGCTGGAACCCAGGGTTAGTGGCTGCAAATGAAATTTTGTGCATTAGACCTTTAATAGTGTCTTTGAGTCTCCAGCTGTCTTTCCCTGACAGCCAGAGACCCTGATGGTTTTCACAGCTGGATGTTATTGGTCCCTTTCTGGCTCTGGTGCTGTTGGCTGGGGAAACCAGCTTGGTGTTTAGATCTCACACTGCTCAGGGGATGACCCCAGCCACTGAAATACCCCTCCGGAACTTCCGCTGCTGCCCATGGGAGCCCAGCCAGCCCTCTTGCATCTCCTTCACACTCCCTGACAGTCTTATTGTGGGGAATGAAATGTTTTCTTCTGTCTGACCAGGGTAATAAGGCTTCTCTCCAGCTAGTATTCAGTCGGTTATTCACTGTGATTTCTCTACAATTTAGTTGTAATTCCAGATTGGTCCTCGGAGGAGGTTAGTGTCGCCTCCACTCATTCCTCTGCCCTCTTGGATCCATATATACCTTGATTTTCAAAGGTACCATTCCTAAAGTATAAGTTGTGCTAAAGTCTGACTGTGACTATGACTTTAGTTTGTAGAAGTAGTTTATACAATTAAGTCCTCAGTGTTAAAAATCAGTTTGCCTAAAAAATATGTGGTTTAACTAATTTTGACAGTTTTTTTTCTTTTATTGGCATGGTCACTATATATTTTTTATAGATATCACATTTAACCCTTTAATGTGTGCTAGAAAAAATATTTGCAAAACAGTGATTACCCAATTGACCATGTGTGCTTTATTTTTCTTTTAACTTAAAAAAGAAGTGGGTTAATAGAATTTTTAAAATTTATCCTTTATTGTGTTTTTTCCCATTGCCATGTAGTTTCCTTGTACCCTCTACTCCCTCCAGCAATCACTACACTGTTACCTATGAAGGGATGGAGGAATACAAGGTTGGGGTTTGGGGGTGGTGATTGACAGAGCAGCTATTCACTAGCCTTCTTACAGTGTCTCAATTTTCTTTTGAGGGCAAGAGAAATATTAAACATTTCGATTGTTCAGCTTTCACAAGTTCAAGTAAGAAGCAACTGATTTTTCCTTAATATTGTCTGAAGTGAATTCTGTAACTGATGAAATAAATATATGGGCTCTGGAGCCAGTATATCTATCTGGGTTTGAATTCCAAATTTGCTACTTCCTAGCTGTGTGACTCTAGGCAAATTCCTATGCCTTTCTGAATTTCACTTTTCTTTACTTTAAATGGGATGAATTACAGTTCTCATACCACTTTGTTGTGAAGAGTAAATAAAGTAATACTTGCAAAGGTTTACAGGGAACTAATATAATAAAATGAAAACCCCAAGGTTTAGAGACTGTTATGATGAAACAATGTGTAGGCTTTAAAAATAATTTTGCATTATATATGTTTTTCTTAGAATAATTAAAATAAATATATTTATTATGCAAGGTCTATAACATGGTAACATTAATTAGAAACCTCTGAAGTTCCTCAAGAAATAATTGAGTTACAGATTAGGAGCAATTCTCTCTATTTCTTTAAGTTCAAGATTGCTCCTGGCTATCAGGTTGTTCTTCAAATGGAGAGCATCTCTGTTTTCTAAGTGCATGTGGTATAATATGTGTTTCCAAGTCCTGTGTGTATCACATTATTGGGGACTGGATGCTTGTAAAAGGAGAAGGCAGTAGTTGGTCTTCTTTGTGATGCCTTCTATTTTTTAGTGCACTTTTTTGTGGTGTGCAATTTAATCAATGTTTTCAGTGTGAGTCAAAAGTACATATTTTATGAATTCTCCTTAAAAGTTTATGAATTTTCTTACTGCTAATATACAAAATGACCATGTTATGTCTCTAATGATTGTGTCTCAATAGCCCAATACAATTACTAATAGGGAACTGCATGTTCTAAAATGAGCTCTAATATAATTATTTATATTCCTGGGTTGTGGATAACTCAATCTTCAGTGCTCATGTACTCAGTTAAATATGGTAAATTTACATATATACAGTCTTAGGTATGTATCTAAAGAGGCCTACTGATACCATAATAATCATTTTATTTTCCTATTTACCTAGTAAAAATCTGGATTCTGAAAGTCTTTTATGATTTCCCTCAGATGCTCATATTAATAGAGAAGAAATTTATATGAATTACTAAGGCTTAAAGGTAATTGAAACTGAGTCTGCCAAAAGGACAAATGGAACTTTGAAGTTTGTGTTTAAATTTTATTTTTTTGAAATAAATTTACTGAAAGGCAATAATTTCTCAAAAATTATCACAAGCCATTAATGTATACAGTATATTTGTAGTATGTTTGTAGAAATTTGTAGTGTATGTATTTTTGGTAAGATAAGTACAATAATGAATACTGCGTGAATGATTAAGAAATAATCGTGGTGATATGCTTTGGCTTTTTTAAAGAGTTATTCTGTAGTTCCAGTTTATGTAGCCTCCTACTAATTTTTATACTGCTTTATAATTTCAAGAATTTAGAATATTAAACTGGCTTTGCCATTAGAGGAAACACTTGGCCTGGCTGCCATTATTATACGTTTGTTTAGCGCCAAGGTTGCTAAACTTCAAGGGCTAAAGCAAACAATGAATTACAAAGGCTATTAATTGAGCTTTTGGTACCAAAACGCATCTATTCAGTACAGATAGCCCAAAATACTTATAGATCCACCTGGCTTAGAATTTTTTTCTACTCTCTTCTATGGTGTTTGAAATGTCTATAGTTAGAGATATTCCTCTGGGTTCAGACATTATCACAATTGTTATCTGGAAGGTTAAACTGTTACTGCAAATCGGCCTAGAAACACAGACGATCTTATCAAATATGTAGCTTAAACAGTACTCTAAGAGAAAAAAATAGTAAAGTGAAATGGGAAAACCTCAGTTCCTGGATAGTTTTGAAAAAGGGTAATTTTGGGTGGCCTAACAATGTAGGATCTAGCTTTGACATGGAAAAGAATTATAATTTTAATTTAGTTGCCATTGAGCCCAAATATTCAATCTTTATGAAACAGAAAAACAAGAGATATTTCTAACATAAACTGAAAATTATATAAGTGTTTTAGAATTGTTGAGATTTTTCCATTTTTATAGTACCTTCATTATTTTGAGGTTATTCATATAGTGTTTTACACCATATATATATATATTTTTTTTTCTGCCTAACTTTAAAAGCTTTTGTACTGAGCAAAATAACTACTTTCAGGAGTCCTGAAATAATTATTTATTTTTTATGAGAAACAGAATAAATTGTACTTATATTATTTTAGTGGTTTTATTTTTTTCCCAGTAGACATGACTGATGTACTGTAATCTGGTTTTCCCTGTGATCTATGACATACTTGTGAAATAGTATGATCAATAGAATTAGAGTTCATTAGGAAATTATACTACTCATTTCCTTTTAATGTTAAATTTATTATCCGAATGGGTGCCTATCTTATATACTCACTAGTACAGCTATATGATTTTGTGGCATTCATTGTTTTAATGAAGTGATTTGTCAGCTAGTTATTACATATCTTTTGGGCAATGGCTATGTACAAGCTAATTGTTTATAGGCTAATTGATGTGGGGGTGGGATGACTCAGATGAATAAAATATGGCTTTTGGTCTTTTAAACACTTTCAGTTTAATGAAGAAACAATTTGTAAAAGAAATAACAGTGTAAAAAATGAAATAAGGAGATAAATATCTTGAGTGATAATATCAAGACCACATTTCAAACTGGAATACTTATTACAATATAGTATTACATAATCAGAAAATACTATGAGAATGTGGTGGAAGGGACTACTTTTAAATAAACAAAAACAGACCTAAAATACTTTTATTATAAAAATATGAATTCTTTTTCCAAATATAAAACAAAATTAAGAAACATAATATTGTGAATACCTGCAAATTCATTAATATCGGTCCTTTATCTACATATTTTCCTCCAAATGGAATTTTATTAAAATTGTTTTGTAACTTATATTTTAATTTACTATATCATAGATTGATTCCTATGATAATAAATTATCTTGTTTAATATTTGCACATTAATCATTTGTCTGTTCATCCAATAAAACAGTACTTACGGAAAATTCACTGTATTTTTGGTACATTTGACCAAAGATAGAATGAATATATCAAAGACACGTGTTATTGTTGCTACTAAATCATAGTACAATTTGATGTCCCTGAAGAAAACAAGTGAAAAATAATTTTTTTAAATCTCTCTACTTAATAATCATTGAGGATATTAACTAAGTATTTGGATAACAGATATGTTCAGTTAACTACAAGATCAAGGTACTGAGAGTTACCTAAGTTTTCTCTGGCTACAAAGCAGAAGGTCATGTCTATTTATTATAGACATAGGTGATACTCTACAATAACTACAATACAAACTTTAAAGGGAGAATAGAGAATTGTACATATACAGATTCAAGTTCTGGCTCCATCACTCAAAAACTCTGTGACCTGGGGCAAGTTAGTTGCTAAAAATTGATTAAAGACATTCTACTGATTACTGGCCTGGTCCTATAAATTTAAAGAACCTCGGGGTTAGATAAAAGTATTCTGTCTTTCTGTTTCCATATGATTCCAATGAACTGAAATAGGAAAGTATAAATGAAATGCTGGTGAAATTTATAGAGGTCTGCACTACTTCTTACTTAAGTTATGTTTCCAGTAGTTACTATGTTTTAATCCTCTGTCATCTATCCATTCATCTGCCCATCCAACTATCTTTTTGCTATCTATCTATCATTTATTTAATCATCTATCTAATTAGCATTAAAATACTTGTCCTAGATAAAGGGATGTACATTTTGAATACATTGTAGAGAGAAAGAGACAGAGAGGGATAGATTGATTCTTTTCATAAATATAAGAGCGAATATGTAGTAAAAGATGTATAAATATCCTTCTCTAAATGTTTTTGTGTCTACCTAATGCCAATTCTTCCCAATTTTTTCTGTACAGCTCTTCTTAACTTTCATGTAACCTTTTCTCTATCTAACCAAATATTAATGTGCCTGAAAGCTCTTAAATGTGGGAGAGCTTAAAAGCTCTAATTGTGTGAGATTGGTCTATATGTATAAGAAACTAAAGAGAAATTTCTCTTTACTTAAATTTCTTTACTTAAAATTAGTGTTCAAAACAGAGAGTAATTAGGTTTGGAAGAAACTCAGTTAAAGTTGTTATGTGACTACATCGTTAGAATTAAGAAGTAACTGAGATTTCCCAAGTGATAACAGATAATTTGCCATTTAGCCTGTAATGAGGTTTGAAAAAAAGATGTTCAACAAGATATCAGCAGTAACTAGAAAGGCATTTCTTAGAGGGTCCACCTAGTGTGCATTTATTCCTTTATTCTTATAAAAGAGACAAATTGCCTAATGCAATGTACTCTCAGTGATCATCATTAGTGCCCCCCCCCCCAAAGATTTCTATTGACCCTAACTATCTCTGCTGACTATTTCCAGCCCCCTGGCTTACGTGAGTTTTCTGCTGAGCTATTGTATCGTAAGTCATCTGGTCAGATATGGTGGGATATTACAGAGAAATAGAATCACAACTTTCAATGTTGTAGTAATTAGATTTTTACTTAAAATATCCAAAGAAATATGAGGCAATCTTAAAATGCACATGCAAATCATGTACAAATTATATGCTAATACATGTGTGGCCCACCTAACTATTATTACATATAACTGAATGCAACCCTTGGGAAAATCTTATTGGAGATCATTGGTCTAATGAAAATTGCTGTTGCACGCTAATTATAGTGACATGCGTGCTATTGTATTGTCCCTTAGTGGTGAGGGGGAATGACAGAGGTTAGTTGAAGTTTGATGAGTGACTGACAGAATTATGTCTGTGGTAATAGAAGTAAATAGCAAAATATCTTTATTCTCTAAAATCCAAGTTTTATGATTTCATATCTAAATAAGAACATGATATTGAATAATTACTGAAACTATGTTGAAGATAGATGTCTAGGAGAGAGAAGATAAATTACCACTTGACTGAGTTAGTTTCATCTTCTTTTTCTATAGTATTTTCACAGTTTTAAAAATGTCTTACTTGTGACTAACTCAGAAGAAATATTTACATTATAGAAATGTACTTTGTGTATTTAGAGGAGTAATTATACATTTACATTTCAAAAGTAAGCCAATACCTAAAAGGGTTTAATAATTCCTTCATAAAAGGCAAATCCAAGCTCTACTGTGTTCAGTTGGTGTGACCTTGGACAAGTCCCTTAGCATCTTTGAATCTCTACCTAACTGTAAAACATGATAACAGAATCACTCCCTTGGGTAGCTAAAAAATTACATGAAATGTTATTTTTCAGAGTCTGGAATGTGAAAGATAAATGCTTATGAACCTATTAGTTTTGAAATTAGTAATTATTAAAAATATTTTTGTACCTAAATATATTACCTAGTTTAGACAAATTTTAAATAATGATATTTGCATTTCTAACTAGAGAGATACTCAATATATGAGAGATGGCTCATTTTTATTTAAGCTGTACACTAAGATATAAAACAAAAAAGGGCTCAATTGTGATGTGTGTGATTGTATTTTGGAGTTCTAATGCCACCATTTCAGACTATGACTAAATGACGAAAAGTTTGAATTGTGGGGAAAAGTGAAAGAATTACTGTAATTGTTCATTAACCTAATTAGCTTAATTAATTAAAGCAGTTTCCCTGCTTAAAAGTACTTTCCTGAGCTTGTTCAAAAATCACCTCATTAGAGCCAATAGACATAAAGTGTTTAGTGGCTAGTTTATGATAAAGTTCAGGAATCGAAGAACTTGGCAATCATCTTGGTGAAGTAATAGCTCCTGGAAAGTATCCCTTGATTTTTAAGATTTACTTATTCTTGTTAGACCTTTATGTCTTGTTAAAACATATTATTTTGTTATTTCTAGAGCTATTCCAAATCAGAGATTTTAGCATGTTCAAGAGCTTCTTGGAGCTTTGGCTAAAGCCAGGGGTATTAAGATTAGGGTGGGAAAAAATCTACTGGATTTCTAACTGTAGAATATATAATTATTTTTATTTTAAAAAGAGAGCAAGTTGTCTTGCACTAAATATACATTTAATTAGCTGTGTGTAACTACCATACACTAGACATAAATTTAGGTAACTGAATATCTCTTTATCCATGATTATTTAGAAGTATGTTGAATAAAGTAATATGAGGGATGTCCAGCTCATCATATATATTATAAAAGAAAATTTTAGAAACAAACATATGTTGGGTTTCAATCCATTGAAAGAACTATTTTATGTATAGTGTGTACTTACTATTAGCAGTTAATGCTTTCATGCATATTGTCAGCACTGAGCATTTTCTTACCACATAAGCAGCATAAACAACAGTGTTTTTCTGTTTTGAGGATAATGGCAGCAAATATGATTGCTTTGACATTACTCTTTTACTGAATTTGTTCTAGAAGACATCTTAAAAATTAAATATAGGGTTGTATCATGGTTGACATCAATATGTGCCTTAAATCTAATGTTACATTTTCTCTGCAGAGATGACTTAATTAATAAAAATGAAATCATTGTCTAGTTCTTAATGACTTAATTATTTGGAAGCAAACTGATTCTTTTTATCTCAATAAACTCCTCACCTCCTGTGTTAAACAGAAGGAGGAAGTCTGTTATGAAATAAAATTGAAGGTTTAAATACATTTGATCACAGTTTTCTCCTACTATAAAATGTGTGAAATCAACAGATTCAACACTTTTAGCTTCAGGAAATGCTTGACTCTCTGAAAGGCATGTAATTGAGTGTACCTGTGGTACAGGGCTATGTCTAATCAGTCGGCTGTGTAGCTGGGTAGAGTCAAGTGCCATTCATCCCCTTCCCCTGAGATTTGTGGAAACAAGAAGGAGGAGCGGGCATGAGACAAAGATATATAACCATGTTGACCACTGAAATCCATGGTTAACAACTTAATTATCTAAGTTCAGCTATCACTCAGAAACAAACCTGTAAGGTTTACACATATTTTATAATTTACAATAGAAATAGCATATTTCTAAGGACAGTGCTGCTAGAAATAGAATCTACATTAAGTGTGTTTAATTTTATTTTTCTAATTATATTTCTAATAGTTTAAATATGCGCTCTGATGAAATGGTTAACCACCTGCATTTAAATGCCACCTGATGCATTTATTTTGGAACAGTAATAGATTGGTATAATTTGAGCTCAAATTCCTTTGAAAATTCTTCTATTAATAGGTCCTAGATTAATCTTTGTGCCTGATCTGCAAATGTATTATAACACTGATGGTGAGAATTGCTGTTACATGGTAATATCTCATTTTGCATTTTTTTTCAGTTCAAACTTAAATCATTGGACATTGAAATTAAAAATAGAAATTTGAACTAGCATTTCCATTTTTCAATGTTGGAATAGTGCCTGGTTTCAAAAAATCAATTCATGAAATGTTGCTTAGCATTATATGCGGCAGTTCAGGTGAATATTCACTACTACATCCGCACCAAGAAAGCCGACATGTGAATAATATCTCTATTCCCATACAGCTTCTATATGTTCCATACATTTGACATGATGATGTAACAAACTGATTCATTGAATGATATAGATCCTCTCCTCTCTTCAAAAAGAAGAAAAAGCATGAAGAACATAGCCTTTTATCAAGATAGTTAAATTAAACCATTTCATTTCCTTTTGTTTAGAAATAAACCTAGTCCTAGCAAAACTCAGAAAAATTAGTTCAACTAGGCCATCTTGTTCATCCTTCAAAATACAATTATATTGGAAAACATTGTCTTAATATACTACAAGTAAAGGCTTTCTGAGCCCTGTTTTAATGACACACTCTCTCACTAAACCACTGCATAGGGCATGCTGAATATGCTGTTATTCAAGGAAGCATGCAATAATGTGGCCCCAGGGAATAATGTGGTAGTCCCGCAGAAGTTCCAATGTTAACTATAAGTATGGTTTTAATTAGCAATGGTGATAATAATACTGATGATTGTTACTGTACTATCTGTTATCATAATTTTGTTGATTACGATAGAGGAGAGCGTTGAGCTGGGAATTGTGAGTTCAGGTGTTGGTGCTATTTCTAATACATACAAGGTGTATGATCTGAAGTTGTCTACTCAATCCATGCCACTGTTTCTGCTTCTGTAAAATGTAGAGCTAAAACTTGATCATCTTTAAAGAAAACAAAAAAATCTGTATTGAATACAATGTTGTGAAGGGATGAAAATATGAACTTTGAAATTGCAGACTTGGATTAATGTTTAGGTTCTACTATTTACTATCAATATCACTTTGTTCAAAAACAACCTATCCCATCTTCATGGTCCTTCTGAGTACATTTGAGACAAACTTGTCAGACAGAGCTGAAGTCTGGAGTAAAGGCTAAGAGTCTTTGGCTTTCATTTGGTAATTTGGTTTTGTTATGACTACTTTTTTATTTTTTTTAATATAAAATGTATAAAAGAGGTGACATTGGCTTACATAGTTTTATAGGTTTCAAGTCTACAATTTTATAATACATTGTGTATTTACTCCCCAAAGTCAAATCTTCTTCTATAACCCCGTATTTGATCTGCTTTACACTTTTCTACATGCCTACTTCCTTTCCCTCTGGCAGCCATCATACTATTGTGTGTCTATGAGTTTTTGTTGGTTTTCTTGTTTTTTTTTTAATCTGTTGCTTGCAGTTTTATAGCTCACATATGATTGAAATCACATGGTTGTTGACTTTTTCTGTCTGACTTATTTCACTTAGCATAACATTCTCAAGGTCCATTGATGTTGCCGCAAATGCCATGTTGTGACAGTATTTCATCTTTTCTTATGGCTGAGGAGTATTTGAAAGTATACATGTACTATATCTTCTTTATCCAGGCACTGATGGAAGTACCCATTGGTTATTTCCATGTCTTGCTTACCATGAATAATGCTACAGTGAGCATAGGGGTGCATATATCTTTGCAAATAAATGTTTTCAATTTTGAGGGGTAGACACCCAAAATAGGGGTTTCTGGGTCATATGGTAACTATATTCTTAAATTTTGAGGAACCTCCATACTGTTTTCCATGGTGGTTACCAACTATGAAAACCAACAGTGAATGAAGGTTTCTTTTTCTCCAAACCTTTCTATCACCTGTTATTACTAATCTCATTGATATAATAGCCATTCTAACAGCTGTGGGGTGGTTTTAGAGAAAAATTCATGAATTTGGCCTCAAAGGAAAGGAAAGTAACAGGAAAAATATATGGAATATCAAACTAAAAAGCTTCTGTGCAGCAAAAGAAGCCACCAGCAAAACAAAAGGGTAACCAACCAAAAAGAAGATATTTGCAAACAGTACCTCTGACAAGGGGTTAATATCTGTAACTCATACAACTTAACATAAAAAACATAAATAATAAAACCTGTTTAAAAACTGGATGGAGAACCTGAATAGACACTTCCCCTAGGAAGACATAGAAATGACCAAAAGACAGATGAAAAGATATTCAATTTCCCTAGCCAATTAGGAAAATGCAAATCAAAACTACAATGAGATGCTAACTCCTTTACTTGACTATGAATATGACAGAAGCATCAGAACCAAGTCAGTAACCAGTAATGCGATTACAAAATTGTATGGGTTTGTAGTGGCTCCTCTTTGTAGGACCGTCACAGAAGCATTTCAGAAACTGAAATGCTTAATTTGAAAGCTGGTCCCATGTGTCAGATGGACTTGCACATTCAGCAATAATTGCAGTAGGCTAAAGTAATAGTTATACTCTGGGAAAGTCATAGGTACTTTTGTTGTTCTATTCACAACCACATTCTCAAAAAGGACTGCACCACAGGGTTGCCAAATGCCGATTACTAAGAACACTTTCGTAGCAACAAATGGAATTATAAGATGGAGAAAACATTGTTATCTTAATTCATAGCCTCCTGGAAAATATTAAATGGTTGAAAGTCCAGTTTTCTTAGATAGTTTGAGTTCTTTCCTCTCTTTGACAGAGAGACTTGAGTTCTCTATGATTTCTGATATATGTAATTATGTGAAACCATGTTTTGGATTAACATTGGGGATGGAAAAGTCATGCATGAATCCTGTCAGGACTATTGGAGAGGAAGCAGCCCTGATTGACACTGAAAAGTAGAAAAATGAAGCATGAATTGACAGGTGATGGGATAGATCTAAAAAATTTGAAGGGCCTGGGTAATAAAATGAGAGAAATAGGTTGACTCGATCAAGAGACATTATGCGAAATTATGTCACTGCTGTACTATTTGTTTCTGTGATGAATGAAAAACTCTATTTCCTTGACTCAAGTTTAAGATTTTTTCTTTTCATAATTTCTTCAAAATCTACTTTAGAAAAAAAGAGATTCATTTGTAAAGTATTATTATATTTGTCTCCTGGTCTAAATTGTGTATGTCATTTTGAGCTATCCAAGATGAATATTGTGGTAGTGATTGTCTTATTTTCTTTCTCCAGTAGGAAAAGAGAACAATTTAAGGTAATGATCAGTTCTGAGACCATCAGAAATAGTCAGTACAAGTCAAAATATATTTTTAAAAAATACTTAAAATTTTCTTCAGTGAGAAATGGATAGGGAGAAAAAAAGTATGCCATTTTGGATTCAGGTCATTCTTGCCATAAAATAGAAGTGATAATTCTTTACTCTTTACGATATTTTTAATGTCAATTAGTATCATATCTTGTTCAGGACTTGTCAATAAAATAGTGTATATGTCCTGTTTCATGTAAGGGTTACCAGCTCTTCGGAGATGAGTAGTTATTTTCAATTCCTGCCAAGCCTTGCTAACACTGAGTATGGAGAGCTGCAGTAGTGAAGCAGAGACATCTCAGAGGGGCTGAACTGCTGATAATGAACTGCTTGCATGGACCAGAGATAGCGGTGGTCTGCCAATCACTCTCCTCTCCCAGTGAGGAATAATGAATGCCAGGTGACCTTGGGTGTATCCCTGGTGTCAGCTAATATTTTCACCTGTTGAGGTTTCAAGATTGATTAGTAAAAACTAAGGTAGTTTGTCTACCTGAGAAGTGACGTATTATTACTCCCTTTTAATTACATGAAAATAAAAGTGGTCATTCAAATCCAGTTGAGATCTAAAAACACTTTTAAAAATTATAAAAATGACCATTTCTGCCATTGGGGAAAGCTCAATAAATAAAATAAATTCATTAAAATATTGCAATTTCTATGTCCCCCAAACATGTACTTCATTCCTTGTTCGTATTTTTCAGACGATAAAATCCGAATCTTTATTAACTTCCCACCACCCCTCTGGTCCCTGGCATTCTCTAACAGGTTCCCTGATCCTATAACTTCTACCTCTCAAGTATCTCCCAAACCTGGCTGCCTCTTTCTATTGTCACTCCTATGTTTTTGTCTATGTTTATTAACTTTTTAATGTTCAGTTACAGTTGTCCCACCTTTTTCCCTGTTGCTCTCCCCTGCCCCGCCCTCCTGCCATCAATCTTCACCTTGTGTCCATGCTTATGGTCCTCTATTCACGTGTTTAACTTGAGGCTTCCCCTTCTTTCTCCTGTTACCCCTCCCCCAACCGTCACTGTCAGTTTGTCCTTTATTTCTGATTCTGTTTTGCTTGCTTGTTCGTTTCATTGATTAGGTTCCAGTTGTAGGTGAGATCATATAGTATTTGTCTTTCACCACCTGGATTATTTCATTTAGCACAATGTACTTCAGTTTCATCCACACTGTCACCAAGGGTAGGAGTTCCTACATTTTTAGTTCAGAATCTTAGCAACTCTCTCAAGGAATAGCATCTTAGTGTGTCTTACTGCTTTGACTTTTGTCTGAGGTGCATCCATCACTTTGTCTCTGTATTCTTCTCTAAAGAATCCTACTGTTTAGACATAGCTCTCTTGGATTCAGATTGGGGGGCAAAAAAGGGAAGAGAACTCCAGAAACAAACAAATTATCAGGGAGCAGTTAAGTTGGAGATAAAGTAAAAAGGTAAATACTTTTCTTGGGTCTTTTTGAAACACATAACTTCTTGAAATTTTAGGTAAGAGTATGCAGTTACACCAATTGCTTTTCTGAAAATGTACAATTCATTAAGAGGAGAAATCATTTAAACAACCATTTTTTAATAAAATGAAAAAAATCAAATCAAGTAACTTCTTTATGTTTTCTTGCTACTGAAGATAAGTATGTATAATGGAGACTTTAGAATAAGAAATTGCATTTAAAGCTTGTCCACTTGAAGCACTTAACTAGCTGCAAGTCCTCAGTTTCTGAACTGTTTTATTGACCTCTCCAGACTCATTTAATGCTATACTTCAGTTATACTGTGTTTGTTGCTCTTCTGCATCAAGGTGTGGTGCTCTCTTCCCTCCAGCCTTTACATACATTGTTCCTCTGTCTGGAGCAGTCGTCCATATTCCAACTGTAACCAGTGGTTTCCCACTGCAATCCCACACATGTGTGCAAGTATACCTAATTTCTCACCATCCTTCAGGGTTTAGCTTAAATGACATCTCCTACAGGAAGTCTTCTTTCACCCCTAATTTAAATTAAGTCCTCCATCTGTTGACTCTCAGTGACAACATACTTCTCCCATCATCAGGATTCTTATTAAATGATGTATTTATATCTACCTAACAAGACCACCAACTCTGATAACCAAGCTCTTGTCACTCTTGCTCAACACTCTGTCCTTAGCACCTAAACAAGCCTTTAGGAACACAGGAGACCTTTGGTAAATACTTGTGGAATGACATCCCAAATGTGATTTGTTATTTCTCAGCATTATATATTCAAAACTTTACCAGCTGCACTGTATAAAACAGGGTCTCACACCAATAGCCATTCACAAACGTTTATTTGAAGAATGATTAAACAGATGAATGACGAATGAGTGAAGTGACAATACCACAAAAGTTTTTCTGTCAAAAATATTTCTTCATAAAACATTAAATCCTGGATAGTGTTTTTAATTTAACAGGTATTAATCTCCCCTCACAGCAGCCAGGTCTTGGGACAACAAAATATAAAATGAAAGAAAACTGAGCAGCTTCCAGTTTGAGAACAGGTCCTTGTAACACTAAAAAAAGAAAATAAAACAAACAATAAACAACATAGGAGACTAAAGAAAGGAGGAAAAGAGAAAAAGACTAAAATCACCTGCCTCTATTTATTATTTTGATCCCAGTTGTGGCAAGCAGGAGATTATTTTTCTTCACTTCTCAGGGAAATATTTTTGAAGACTTCTGTAGCAAAAACAAAGGAGACATATGCAAGTTCAAGAAAATTAAATCAGTGTTTAATTACTAAATATTCTACCTCTAAAAATTATAGAAAAAAGCTTAAATAATTCAGTTTGATTTGGTCTCATTAGTCTGATTTCCTAGTATTTAGCCTTAATTATGTGATACATAAGCCCTAATTATGTGGTACATATACAGTGCACTCTCTAAAGTTAAAGATCAGAACGGATATTGACTTAAATGATAAAATATGTTAAATTATTAATGGTAATTAATCTTACAAAATAGGCATAATTAGTTTAAGTACTTTAGATATTATTCTTAATAGCATTACAAATAATATTACAGTTTGATCATTTCAAAAATAATTTCTTAGAAAGGCTATGCAAGCAATGCTTTTTAGTTGTGGGGTGGGGGCAACAAATTGCTTGGTGCTGTCAAAATATATCTCACTCTCCTTGCTGAGAAGGTGAATTTACTTTATTCCATTAAGTGTTATGTCACCCAAATATGGGAATATAGTTTTTACTGAATATTGTTTTCGTGGATATAATTATCTTCAAAAATAACAGTACCTATGCCACTTTGGTGCTATAAATTGAACAACAATATTATTTTTTTGGTGTTTTGCCTTTTGGTTTTTAATTTTTAAATATAAGTTGATCTTTTCCTGAGATAAATTAAAAAGTTAGTTATAAATTCTGATGCCATAAACCAAGGCCTTCTGTTTTAACTCTTTTTTACTCCATACTGAATCTTCTATTGTGATTTAATATCTAACATGGGTTAAACTCTGAAAACTTGTACAGGAATATAAAAGGAATATGCTTGCCTTTAAAGCAAAACTTTAAAATGAATATTTATTTACTGAAGAGGACTATACATGGAATCAGATAATGGTTCATCTTTCCTACCTGGGGCTTACAAATGAAAAATAATAAACAACACATTAGAAATCATACTACTTTCTCTCTAGATTTCACTACAGTGATCCCAGTATAAGCGTAAAAAATTGCTGTGCTGAATTATTCACAATATCCGAGATATGGAAACAACCAGAGAGTCCTTCTACCAATGACTAGATAAAGATATGGTACACGTATGCAATAGAAAGTACTCGGCCGTAGAAAGGGGAACACAGTGGTACTTAAGTACTCATTGTTAACTAATTCTACTGAGTGGCGAGCAAGCAATGTTTGATGAAGCACTTTCTCTTGTGGGGTGGTATCATGACTTACACAAGTTCTGGCAAGTGCCTAATGAGTGGCGAGCAAATTGAGTGCTGAAACATTTTTTTTCTCATCAAAATAAGAATATAGGTTTGATGAGTTCTAAAGCTTAAAAATACTGAGGTACCACTTTATTGTCATTTGAAACAAAATGAATGGATCTTGAGAGTATTACACGAAGTAAAATAAGTCAGACAGAAAAGAACAAGAACCACATGGTTACACTCATATATAGGATATTTAAAAAAAACAACAAATATTCTCATAGACACAGATATTAGTACAATTGTTAACAGAAGGGGAAATAGGATGGGAGGATATTGAAGAGGGTGAAGGGAGGTCAGATACATGGTGGTTGAAGACTAGACTTTGGGTGGTGAGCACACAGTGCAATACTCCTAAATGTGTCTATGTTTCATATCACATGGCTGGATGCCTTCTGGAGAGATCTTGTATGTTGCAGGTGATTTTATATTTATTCTTGTGAAACTCCTCATTTCATACTTCATATAGGGTATATAAATTATATAGGTATATAAATTATATAGGTATATAAATTATATTATACAGTATGTTCTTTATGAGTTCTCTGATTCCTGTTTGAAATTAGTTCCAAAAGGAATGGTGATTTTTGAGCCTTAGAAAAAAGAATCTATAAACATTGTGAACACTGTAACTGCCAAGTCTTACTTTTTCATTTTGACTGCAATAACTTAGGAGCCATCAATGAGGACCAAGCATTAGGTATGTTCCTGTGTGCTTGTGTCTTTATACCATGACTTTTTGCCTCATTTTCAGTCTTTTTCCATGTATGAGTTTATTTTATATATTTTTCCTAATTTTAAAATATGGTATTATGATGTAATTTCATAACGCTTCCTAAATATTATCTGAAAAATTAAAGATAAGGGAAACATAAATAATAAATAATTTAAAACTATATTTGTTTATTTCTCACTTTTGAAGAACAAGACCATGTTTAATTCCTTCCTGTGTTCTCATTCTTAAGAAAGTGTTTACTATTTAAAGAAATCATTGAATTAATAAAAATACTAATAATTCTAGATCTCTATGAAGTTACTACAATTTATTATTGGTTACTAATGAAAATATGTGTCAAAGGCTTTTAGTGATGCGGTTTCTTTTTACTCTGTACACTTACTTACCATCTCGTAAATTCATATATGCCTAAGCATATCCTTTGGTATTAAACAGTCATACTATTGCATGTAATTATCCTCGCATTGCTTTTTTGTTTTGAGATGTTTTCCCCATCTTGTTAGTTTTAACCCAAATATCACTTCCTCTTTGAAGTTTTTCTAACTCTTGGTGGAAGTATTAATAACTCTTTACTTAAATTTAGAATATAATTAGCTTGAAAACTTTATATCTTCAATATAAATGTTCAATAACTTTTACCAAGTCGATGCTGTTAAGCACATTTTCAAACAACAATTCACTCAGTCCAATAGTTTTCACTTAGTAGCTTGAATTATAAAAATATCCCCTACATTTGGTATTATTTCTACTAAGTTTGGTTAATTTCTAGTTTTATTTTTAGTATTTGAGAAGATTTAAAAAAATATATCTGTGGTTCTTTGCCTAAATTTTTAGATAACTGGTATGATTAAAGCATTTTATGTTTTTTAGACTCATAGATTGTTAATAAACATTTTTAGAGACTGAAAACTTCATCAACATAAAATGAAATATGGCCCTGGCTGGTGTAGCTCAGTGGATTAAGCTTGGGACTGCGAACCACATGATCGCAGTTCGATTCCCAGTCAGGGCACATGCCTGGGTTGCAGGCCAGTTCCCAGCAGGGGACTCATGAGAGGCAACCATACATTGATGTTTCTCTCCTTTTCTCTTTCCCTTCCTCTCTAAAGATAAATAAATAAAATCTTTTAAAAAAAGAAATATGCACATACATATATTATATATTTATTTAAGTGCATAATTAAGCAGCAAAGCAATAAGCTAAACTGATTATTACTTGAAATTGTGCGCATAAAGCTAAATCTGCAGCATTTATATTGGCGCTGCCCATTAAACACAGGTTTTATGTTTGGTAACTGTGTTTGTTATCTCGGCTTAAGTTTGTTATATGGTCTTAGAGATAGGTTGGCAGAGCCTAAAATCTGAAGAAATGTGATGTTTAATTTCAGCCTCATAAAACCAGTAAGTTCTTTTGTGTGCATGTTAATGATCAGTGACTTTTCAACTAAGAGTAGATTGCAAAAGGGATAGATACTTGGAGTGTCAGTTTGTAAGTTTCATTTAACTGTAACATTCATTTTAATCAATTAGGACAATATTAGTGTTTTGAAACAGGAGGCTCTTTTAAAATTATTTTTAATCATATAATTATTCATTTGACATATACTTATTAATTAGTAAATATTTCCTCCCTGGTTGCATAAAATTAAATTAATGAAAGTTTTAAAATCAAAATCATCAAAAGAAACTCTAGGGTTTTTCATTGCTCGTTTTTTGTGGGGTTTTTTTGGCTTCTGGAGAAGCTACAAAATAATCACAATAGCAATCACATAATGTTAAAGTTAGGGCAACTTAAAGTTTTCAAATAGGAATACTCCGGACAGGAATTTGCACTTAATAAGAAAATATGTGATAAATCAACATTAAAACTGATTAACTGCATATCATCTTCATATTATAACCATTTCAACAGAATTTAATTGCTATATTACATTATAATAATTTTAGTATATTAATATACTCAGAGGAAATCATAATACTAATTTTATACAAACCTACGGCCTGCATTATCCAGTTTAACAATTATATTATTAAAATGTGTGAAATACAGCCCTGGCTGGTGTAGCTCAGTGGTTTGAGCATGGGTCTGCAAACCAGAACATCAAGGTATGGTTCCCAGTCAGGGCACATGCCTGGTTTGCAGGCCAGTTCCCAGCAGGGGATGCACAAGAGGCAGCCATACATTGGTATTTCTCTCCCTCTCTCCTTCCCTTCCCCTCTAAAGATCAATAAATGAAATCTTTAAAATTTTTGAAATGTAATAATATTGAATTTAGTGACACTATTTTATGTGGTTTATAGGGAGGCATATTGAAGGACAGGCTGAAATATACCTAGTGGGGATAGGGTGAAATTTAAAAAGTCATAAAATGTTCTTGAAAATGGTTAACTATTTTTTTTATTTAACAGATCCAATGCGTGTTCATATTTTCTTAGACATATTCTGAGCACTTATAAACATTAATTCATTTAATATATAAAACCTATTTCTAAATATTTGAATAGAATAAGAAATAATTTTAAAATGACTATGTGTTTGGTCTGAAGAGTTAAAACAATGAATGTCTAATGGAAATATAATTTAAAACAATTATTGCCACAGGGTGACCTATAATATGTATGTTCAATGAGATAATCTGTATGAACGAATTTAATAAATAGCAAAGCCTTAACGTGCTTAAAATATTATGGTAATTATTCAAAATTGACCACAAACTTAAAAAAGCATATTTGAATAAGTTAGAGTCAGGCTGCACATTATCAGAATTACAAGAGAACTTGTTCATGGAAAGCAATTGCATCTAAGCAACAGTGGAAAAAATGTTTGCATGTTAACAGAGCTAGATGACCATTATTTGGAAACTGTTATGTGACTATTTTCCATACTTCTGAACATTTTTTTGAGATGGAAAATCCATGGAATGCTCCATTTTTCTTTTTGCATTAAGAAGGACTTCATAAAAACTCATTGTACCCGAGTGATAATTTTGCATAGCTTAACCGTTCCCATGAATCGTGAAACTACTTTCAACCCACACATCATTTGACCCTTGCCAGCCTTTACACACAATCCCAAGAGATGAAATTTGGATAATATAAAGATGTGCCAACCATAAAAAATTATTCTGGATTAAAAACAAAGATGAAGAATTTATTTTGATTGCTTTATAAATGTGCTTTATGATATGCAAAGCAAAACAATGTACCACATTAAGGTGCATGGAACAGGACTGATAGAGTCAAGTTAGAAAATGAAATCACAGATTATACACTAAAATAAATCACTGTTATTTTATTTGTATTTCAAAAACCATAATCATGCTAACTTTTATTGGAGCTACTATGCAAGTCCGTTTTTATGTTCATTACTTATATAATCCATAAAAAATATTCAGTCAGAACTTTTTGAAGAAAAACTTACTGTCTCCTTTGAAAATTTCCTCTACTCTCATGATTTCAAATAGTATTTATAAGCTTCACATTATCAAATATTTATCTATAGGTCTAGCCATTCCCAGATTTCTAGATTCATACATTTAAAAACTGCTATAACCCTCCTGTTCAATGTCCCAAATATACCTCAAAAATGAATTCATTATCTCCTCTGCGCACCCACTGCCACATATACAGATACTTCAATTTCTTTCTTTCTTATTTGACAGAATGATAAAGTCTGATACCTAGGTGTGAACTTTCACTCTAACTCACCCCTATATATGTAATGAAAAGTGTTGATATTACCTCCTATGTATCTTGAATGTGCCTTTTTCCTTCCTGTCTCACCCTCATCCCGGTACTCAGTATCTCCTCCTGACTATGGAAATGGCCTCCACATTGTTTACCCTAACACTATTCTCTTCTTTATCCAATCAGTTTTCAGACTGTTGTCAGTGATGATGCTGATATGCAAATCTGACGGTACATCACCTAACAATTTTCATTCTTTCCTATTGCCCAAACTATAAATCTAAACTCATCTTTTGCTTCCATATTAAACAATGTACATCTCCCAGCTTTAAAAAAACTCTCTGAAATGTGTTTGATAAAAAGTGTTGTGGGTATATACAAAATAGTGGGTAGAGTGAGGTGATCTTGAGTGATGTGGAAATGTACAAAAGGGCCAAGACTGCATTAATTCATTCATTCATTACCATTCTAGCATTTAGTAGATACTAGGTGCTGTGAACAGAATGACTGGTAAGGCAGAGTCTTTGCCTTTGAGTTGGTTTTAATCTCCCATGAGAGACATTTAAATTGCCATTTGAAGTTACACATCTATTTTTAAATAGGTTAGGAGGTGGCACCTGAGCACAATCTTGAAAGAAAATGAGGTTTTTCTGTTTGAGAAGAGAGAGGAAGAAAAGGTTTTTAAGCAGAAGTAGTATTGTGCCAAAGATACAGATGTTAACAAAATGATACCATATTATAAAAACTGGAAAAACAAAAACAAAACAGAACATTAAGCAAGACAGGAGTGGTGTATATCACTGCTCACATGATTAGCTGATGCTGAACAATGAAGGTGCTGCCTGTCATTGCGAAATAATTGAATTTGTCATTCAAGCAGTGGAAAAGCCTTTAATATGTTTGTTTGTTTTTTTTTTTAGGTTGGGGTGCAGAGATACAAAAATGTTTTAAAGTTTTAAAAGAGGTAAAAATTAACGCTACCATATTAACTCCACAGTTTATCACAGTGTGATGACAAGGGTGACTTGACCAACTCTGTATTTAGACAGATTATTACAATCTAGCAAACAGGTAGAATGGAACCAAAAAAAGGACACTGATTTGGAAGTTACTGCTATAATCCAAGCAAGATACACAAGGAGCCTGATGGAATGAATGGAAGAGTACTCACGTACTTGGGGATATTTAAGAGGAAGAATTGATAAGATTTGGTGAGTGTTTGGGCAAGAAAATTAAACAAGTGGGAGTGTCAGACAAGACAAGAAGAACTACAAAAATTAAAAAAATCAAGTTGTTTTTTTCAATGATATAAAAAGAACTGTTTTACATAAGTTGCAGAAATAAAGGATCAAGAACAACCAATAATTTATACACTCTCATTAAATGTTTACTTGAGTGGATCAGATCTATTTAACGTGTCTAGGATATAATAAAATATTCCACTCATCATCTTACAAATCAACAACAAAACCTTAAAAATGGAGATATATCATTCAGTTTTCAGAGATTTCAATGTAAATTACACACTTTTTCTGATTTGAGGCACAAGGTGTTATACAATATAAAACTTTGTTCTTTTTTTATCTGATATGACTGTGATGTTCCTTTGAAGTTCGGAAGCTATGTACATACTAAATTGTGGATATTGGCTCTTTTCAGTAATTACAACTATTTCTACTCCTGTCTATTTTCTGTGGATATAAGAGAGTCAATGAAGACAAAGCAATGACAAGAAGAAATAATATTAAGAGAAACAAGCTGTGAGTGTCATTAGGATCTACTGGGGTATGGCTAAAATGGCTGAGACTGATTTAAACCTTCAAACTATTAAAAAATATTTCTTATCATTTAACCTCAAATCTTAAACATAATTAAAGCTTATGATTAAGCTTTAATGGAATTATTTCAATTTTCCCTGCTCTAGTTTTGCATGTTTTTTAAAATTAATTTTATATGAAATTTTAATAACTTAAATTCACAACTTGAGCAACTTTGGTTCAACAAAGAGAGAATGGTGTATCTACTATCCAAATTTTCCATACTATTTTTTAAAATCTTTTATCACCAATATGCACTGTGAGCTAAGGGGTTAAATATTCAACTCCTCTTTGCTCTCTGTTGAAAACAAAGTGGGGGCAATTTAGAGTGGTAGTATTTAAAAGAGCAGCTAAGATCCTTAATGAATTCTAGAAGCCAGGAAAGTTGATTTGTGAGGGATGTGGATATGCGTGAGAGATGTACAGAATTAATCCAATGAGAAAATTTGAATCATGCCTCAAGG
The DNA here is from genome assembly GCF_014824575.4 of Sturnira hondurensis. Taxonomy (NCBI): domain Eukaryota; kingdom Metazoa; phylum Chordata; class Mammalia; order Chiroptera; family Phyllostomidae; genus Sturnira; species Sturnira hondurensis. The sequence goes on from NW_028092059.1 coordinate 11,211,799, forward strand.
CACAGGAGGCCTGTGAACCAATCCTTGGATAAAGACTTTATTGTCACCCCAGGCTCTTGGCCTCTTAGTGAGGTTATTCTTTTGGCAAATGATCTATCTTAATATTACACAATGAAGCTTTGTATAGACAGTGCATCATCAGAGTCCTCTTGTTCTATAATAATGTAAGGGGAAAAATATGGGCAATATCAAACAGTATGGTCCAGAATAAAAATAGTATTCCTTTGCTACATAAATCTAAAAGTAATAGTAAAAAGCAACAACTTAAAAAGAAAATTTAAATTATGAAAATTCAGCATCTTTGGGAGATCTTACAATTAATTATATGTTCATATCACCAATAAAACATTTTTAGTAGTTAATATGTATTGAGTGTTCTGTATGTGCCAGTTATTATTCTCAGAATTTTTTATGGATTATCTCAGCTACTTTTACCTCCTGAAGAATCTAGTTTAGTTATTCACATTTCCCAGGTGAGAAAACTGAGGCTTAGATGTGTTAAAAGTTTACCCACAGTTACATTCATCCAGAATTTCAAGTGAAGTCACATGATTTTAGATATGGTACTGGCAGCCACCATTCAAATATTTCCTTCCAATGGTGATGTCAATTTTGGTTCCTCAAAAAGTGTTTAATGCTATGTAATAAAATGTTTGGATTGTTGTTGCATTAAATTATGACAGCAGCATTAATACATGCATTTTTGCTGAAGAAAATCTTGAAACTAACGCTCATAATTTTCATATTTTTAAATTGTATTTAAATTATGTATTGTTTTATGATTCATGGACCCCTAGGAAGTATAAAGGGAACCAGTGACCCTTTGAAATTGTGTCTTAAACATCATGTGTATAGAATCGTGTATTTCAATGTGTATTGAATGTGTATTTCAATCTTAAAGCTATGTAAGTCCCCAAAAGTTTAGGAACCAATAGTCAGATGTTTTGTATTCTGAAATTTTAAAAAATCTAAAAGGAGCACTTTATCAGGCAAGATATAAAACTGAATATGATCTCTGAATTATAATTAGAATGAAGATAGTCATAGGTGCATAAAAGCTTAGATTAAATGTCAATGGCAAGAGTTTGTAGTGTTACGTCTAAATGATTTAGAACCATTAAGCAGTACTAAGCCCAGTTACAATATTGTATTTCAAATTTACTTATGTCAAATATAAGTGAGTATTTTGTATTATCTCAATTGGAATCTATCAAATCTTCTAATATTTGGTGTATACTCATCTGGATCCTTTTTATCCTATTCAACCATCATTTCAATTTATAAGTAGACTTACTTTGTTAATGTATATTTAATTTTACAAGAGACTGCTAACTCTATTCCAAAATGTCTGCATCATTTTTCATTTCCAACAAAAATGGATAAGATTTTCTGTTATGCTGCAGTCTTTTTAATTTTAGTTCTGTCATGCATTTGTAGTGGGATCTCATTGTGTTTTTAATGTGAATTTAAATAACTATCAAATTATGTTACCTATATATTTTATTTCTAAATAACACAGTAGAGATTATATTATAATATATCTACAATATTTCATAGGTATGCCTATATATGTAACTCTACACTGGCTTATCAGGTTTTCCAAGTATGCCATAAACTGCCACATCTATCTTTATTCCTTTCCTCTGTCTCCATTTTCTGGATAATTCTTACTTCTCTTGTAAGTCCCTGCTCAAATGAAAACACCCTTAGACAGTTGATTACTCTCACTCATTGGCTGCCGTAGCATCATGCCATTTTCTCCAACATGACACTCATTTCTGTCTTCCCAATTAAACTGTGAGATTCTAAAGGAGCAGGATGATGTCTTTTTCACTCTTCAAGGGATTATGTTTTATTCATTTTTACCAGTATTTTGTTGCCCAAATGAATGATTTTTGATCATTTGCTTATTCAATCAAATTTTATTTCTCAATAAACTAAATAACAAAAAGAAAGACCTTAATCACATGACATTTATTTGGGTTTTTGCGTTTGCAAACACTTTGCCTGCTTCCATAGATTAAGAGTCCGTGGATTCACAGCGCTAACCTTCGCTTGCTCCCTTGGTGGCTTTATCTGTCACCTTTCCTCCAGCACCCGCTACTGTTGTCCAACTGGTGCGTACATTTTTTGGTGTGTGTGTGATTCCAGAGATTGTCCTAAAGGTATGCAGATTCCTTATCAACTCTTCCTTTTCACTTTCTAAAATAAAATTTTAAAATAGTCAAAATATTAAGAAAGATCCTTTCACATCATCAGCATATATTCTCCAGTGATATTGATTCCCATGTTTAGAATTCACAATCCCTCAACCTGGAATTCCTAATAACCACCTTAGTTACATCTCACCTCCCTTGGACCATTTCTTTCCATAATAGCCTTTGACTTTAGCTTAAGACACATCACATGCATGTAATAGCATGCTCTTTAATAAATATGAATGAATGAACTGGAGTGGTTTTTTTACAAATATACTTTTTGATAACAAAGTATGGAAAGTAATAGAATTTATTTTAAATTGACATCTTTTAAAAATGTATTACATAAGAGATTAGCATTATTCTGGCACACAGAAGTTTCCTGATTTTAAATTTATTTAATAAATAAAAGTGCTTACAAAATTTACTCAGCTAAAAAATCAGCTGGAAGAGAAGTAAAGCTGATATATTAACTGTTCAAATTTTTTTAAAAAGCAACCATTATACAACTAAGTGATAGTAGCTCATATTTGTTTACTGATTATCTTACCAGGGTGGCACATTAAATAAACAAACCTTTTGGTGTCTCTGGGCCAGAATGGACAAAGAAGAATTGTCTTGGGTCACACATTAAATAAACAAACACTAACAAAAACTGACAAGCAAAAAAAAAGTTTTAAGTAAATTTATAATTTTGTGTTGGGCTGCATTCATAGCCATCCTGGGCTACGTGCAGCCCACAGGCTAGGGGTTGGACACCTCTGAAAAGGTACTATTTGCTTGGTTTCAATAAATATACATAGTTGTGAACTACACAGGCTATTATATTAAAATAAGAAGGCAGTGTTTTGGAAACTAAATTTATTGGGATGACATTGGTTAAAAAAGATTATATAGGTTTCTAGTGTACAATTCTATGATACATTATCTCTATATTGCAGTGATTTTCAACCAGTTTGCTGCAAGAATTTTTAAAACATACAATACCTGACTATTTTCAGGGACACTAATTTCTTTTTCCCTAGATTTTCAATTGAAAAATACAACAGTCTATACAACAATAGCCATTCAATGTGAATGCAGTATCTTCGACCATAAATACATTGGTCATATAATAGTGTTGCATCTTATTGGTCATGTCACATAAGAAGGATGTGTTTGATTGGTTAATTCTTGGTACCAGAAACTTTTATATACAAGTATAAATGCCTGATTTTTATAAGGTCACTTTGGAGTAAAAAAAGAGTAGGTTATTACTATCATCGTTATTTTTGAATCAAAATTTTACCTACTTTTTTTCGGTCAGGTCAGCAATAGTATATTTTGGTGTGCCCCAGAATTTTAGTAATGAGTTCATGTGTGCCATAAGAAGAAAAGTGTTGAAAATTGCTGTTATATTGCTTTGTGTGCCTGCCACCCAAAGTCAAATATTCTACATCACCATAAATCTACATCACCAAATCTTCTACATCACTTTACCCTTTATTACCTCATCAGGATGCAGTTTTATAAAAACAACACACTAAATCTTAAGTATGGTCTTTCAACACCTTCTATACCTAAAAGTCTATGAGTCTTTTTCAGCTATGTATCTAACTGCCAGTAGAAATATGATCTATGGTCTAGAAGAGATGTGCCCTTGTGAAATTCTTTGTAAATTTTCTGTAATAGAATTCTGTATTAGTATTAAAAATTCACCCCAAAGAGTAAGTACAACATGTATTTAAGTGTGCAATAAACTACTGTCTGAATATTTAATGTTAATGTAACTGATGACATGTAGGTGTGCTAAGGAGTCATAAACTACAAATAAACTTTCAAGTCTGACTTTTTTTCAAAACTTTTTTGTCTTTAAAGACCAGAATCATGTAAGAAGAAACATCTTCTTTGTCTCTTGCACACCCTCCTTTTTCCTTTTATACTTTTCATACTAAAATTGTTTCTTTAATATGTTTGAGAGATATTTTCTCCTGTACTTCAACAGTTAATATTATTCCTGAAAGCAACATTCATAGGATTTAGAGCTGGAAAAGGTAGTACAAACTGTATAACATTAATGTAATCTTGGAGTTTTATAGCTAGGAACTGAGTTCTAAAAATTATGAGGAATTTCTAAGACACTCACTAAAGTAGTACTAAAAGCTAAATCCCCTTAGTATACTAGAAATTATTACTTCTCAAAATTACTTCTCAAAATTACAAAATGCTCAAAACGTTGTTCTATAGTTCTGGTTATAGCATTTTTGAAGAAAAATAAAATTTTATTTAGCTTTCATTATTCTTTCTTCTCCATTCTTCTCTTTTTCTAAACTTCATAATCAATCACTCTTCTACATGCATTCTCTAAACAAATTATCTATTTTTGGTAAAGCCGAGTTTCATCACAGGACTTCCTCAACAGCCAATCACAAATGTCCTTTGTAGTAGCTGATAATTTAATTTACCCCTTTATCAGTCAAGTCCAGCAGCTACTACTTGACAGGCAAGGGTTACCATCCTGAGTTGCCTTTGACATAGATCACTTACTAGCCAGAATCCCAAATCAATGACTTTGGAACTAAATCCTGTTGCAGGAGTATTTTTCTTTGGTTGCATTGTTTTTAAAAATTGAGCTTGACCTGGCTGGTGTAGCTCAGTGGATTGAGTGTGGCCCTATGAACCAAAGAGTTGCTTGTTAGATTCCCTATAAGGATACATGCCTGGGTTGCCCGCCAGGTCCCCAGCAAGGGGTGCACAAGAGGCAATCACACATTGATGTTTCTCTCCCACTCTTTCTCCTTCCCTTCCCCTCTAAAAACAAATAAATACATACATCTTTTTAAAAAATGAACTTGAGATTCAGCTTTGGAAGATGGCAACAGAGTAGCACGGAGGGAACCCAGCTCCCGTGCATCTGGTAGAAAATCCGGGCGGATCTACCGAAGAACAGCATAATCAACCAACAATTCTCCAACATTTATGAAAATGAGAGTCTACAGTGTGACAGAGGAACCAGACACCTACAGGTCGGCGAGGACTCCAGAAGGCAAGTGAGGACAAAAGCGGGCGCCCGAGGCCTCCTAGGCTTCGGGCTGTGCCTGGGCACACACAAGGAGAGCGACCTCCGGCAGAGCGTGAGTATGGTCCAGAAGTGGCGGCCAATCTGGGCACCATCAGTGGGAAATAGAATCCCCGTCTGAATCCAGGGCGGGTTGCCTGTGGCGGAGGGAACTCCAGAGGCCCGGCACCCAGTGGGCCGGCAACAGACTCCGTGAGAGAGAACTGACCCCCTGCTCCCCGTCTAGGCAGGCAGGTTAATACCGGGCAGAGACCTGTGGGCTTAAGTTAACTAAAGGGGCCCAACTGCGGACTCGGTGGTCACCAACCCGCCAGCCCGAGGATTTAAGAAGCACACTGTCATTGCCGGTCTTTTGGGATTGGGCTGGGCTGAGAGGCAGGCTTTGTGGATAAGTCTCTATTGGAAAGTGAACTGAGGGGCTTTGCGAAAACAGCTTGCCTCACGGCCCAACCACACAGCAGCCATCCAGGGGAGGGGTCGGAAGACCTGGGTCCCGCCACGGGACTGAGAAGGATGGTGCCGGATACCGAGGGACACAGGCAGCCTCCCGTGGGTGTGCTCGCCCACAGCCCAATAGGCAGCCTGCTCGTGCTCTCGCCTGCATACCTGCCCTCAGAGACAACGCTGCCAGAAAAACCGGTTTGGACAGTTTGAAACCAACAAAGGAAGGTTGCTTTTTTTTCTTCTTCTTCTTTACTGTGTGTGTGTGTGTGTGCGTGGTTTTTTTCCCTTCCCCCTTTTTCTCTCTCTCTAAACTTCTTTTGTAAGTAATTTTATATCTTGTAAACTGTATTGTTGTTCTACCTTTCAATACTCTGTCCCTCATTTCTTTTTCTTTTTCTCCGGTTTTAGTCCTTCCGTTCTTCCCAAATTTTCTGCTTATTCCCCTTTTCTCCTAACTTTTGTGTGTGTGTGTGCATGTGTGTGTGTGTGCATGTGTGTGTGTGTGTTGGATTGTTTGTTTGTGTGTTGCTTAGTTTTCTTTTAGGTGTATTATTATTTTTTTGCATTATTCTTACTCCTTTTTTATTTTAAGAATATCTTTGTATCCCTCCTCTTTCTGTACAGGTTTCTTAGTCCTGGCTGGGTATACTGTACTACCTGACAGGTTCCCACTGCTTTTTCCTCTGCAGTGTATTGCTAGTTTTCTATACTTCACTTGCTTTCCTTTGGCATACTACCCAAGCTCTATAACCCCCATTTAGACAGATCACATAGAATCTATCACGTGAGTGTTCCTCTAATATTATTGTAAATAAGAGCTGTTCTATACAACAGTAATACTTCATAACACATCTCTCGGACCTTAGACCACTTTACAGGTGCCTGAATTCTATTACTCTATTTACTCACATGCTACACCCAGTTACTAACCTGTACTCTCACCTTACCTCAAATCTGACCACCCACAACCACACTGCTTTCTAGATACAACTCACAAGCCCCCCCTTCCCAACAAGAGACTTAACTTATGTCCATCCTTTCCTAAAAGTGGCAAGCTGGGTCGAAGAGCACGGTCAACTCTATACATAGCCTAAAGATTGTCTATTTCTTCTCTGCCGACTGTGTCTGTAAATAACAAAAAATAATCTTCTGCTATCATAAACCTTTTTGCCTCCCCCTCCAACTGATCACACACACACAGTAAAGAAAGGAGTAGGTGGAAGCGGAGAACACCAAGATACCTGCAGGAGACTGCACCACTGAATTTCACAGGTATCCTACCACAGAAGTTCACACCATAAACCCAGGGAACCAGAACAGATCAATTTAAGAAGAAGAGGACAACAAGAAGAATATCATAAACAATGGGAAGACAAAGAAACAATGCCCAAATGAAAGAAAAGGAGGAAGCCTCAGAAAGAATGTTAGATGAAATAGAGGCAAGTCAACTATCAGATATGGAATTCAAAGCACTGGTTATCAGGAAATTCAAAGAGCTTACAACGAGCTACCAGAAACTACAGGGGAGCTACAATGAACTCTCTGCAAACTATACCAACATGAAAAAGGAAATGGAAACCATCAGTAAAGGCCAAGAGGAAATGAAGAATACAATTTCTGAACTGAAGAACACAGTAGAAGGTATGAAGAATAGAATCGATATGGC